>NW_016107354.1:12670900-12708308 GCF_001604975.1 Cebus imitator | reverse complement strand
TGAGGTCAGGAGTTTGAGATCAGGCTGGCCAACATTGTGAAACCTCATTTCTACTAAAAATACAAAAGTTAGCTGGGCATGGTGGTGGGTGCCTGTAATCCCAGCTACTCAGGAGGCTGAGTAGCTGAACCCATGAGGCAGAGGTTGCAGTGAGCCAAGATAGCGCCATTGCACTCCAGCCTAGGTGACAAGAACAAAACTCCATCCCTCCCCCCCAAAAAAGTTGTTAATATTCCTAATATACAAAGAGGCCAGGTGCAGTGGCTCACGCCTGTAATCCCAGTACTTTGAGAGGCGGAGGTGGGAGGATCACTCGAAGTCAGGAGTTTGAGACCAACCTGTCCAACATGGTGAAACCCCGTCTCTACTATTAGCTGGGCTTGGTGGCGGCCGCCTGTAATGCCAGCTACTTGGGTGACTGAGGCAGGACTATCTTTTGAACCTGGGAGGCGGAGTTTGCAGTGAGCTGAGATCACGTCACTGCACTCTAGCCTGGGTGACAGAGGGAGACTCTATCTAAAAAATAAACTAAATTAAATTAAAAAATAAACTAAGAACATATATTAAAATGGTTCTTGGGCCCGGTGGGGTGGCTCACGCCTGTAATCCCAGCACTTTGGGAAGCTGAGATGGGCAAATCACCTGAGATCAGGAGTTTGAGACCAGCCTGACCAACAATGGAGAAACCCTGTCTTTACTAAAAATACAAAATTATCCAGGCGTGGTGGTGCATACCTGTAATCCCAGCTACTCGGGAGGCAGAGGCAGAGGCAGGAGAATCGCTTGAAAGTGAGAGTCGGAGGTTGTAGTGAGCCGAGATTGCGCTATTGCACTCCAGCCTAGGCAACAAGAGTGCAACTCCGTCTCAAAAAAAAAAAAAAAAAAAGACAGCACACAGGAAGGGGCTCACTGGCTACTATGAAAATAGAGGTTGGTACAAAAATAATTGCAGCTTTTGCCACTGAAAATAATGGCAAAACCTGCAATTACTTTTGCACCAACCTACTGATATTTCTAACTTTAGGGCAGAAAAAGGGAAGACCCTAAAGGGGAGGTTCTAACCCACAATCCTAGAGGAACTGTCAATGCTAAAGACCCCAGAGCATCCAGGGGTGGCCAGAACACCAAAGCTGAAAACTTGGAAAGCTCGAGTTTCAGCCAACAAGGGTCCCCCTTGCCAAGGCTGAAAACCCTGGGGGCACCCAGGAGGCAGGTAGCAGTGAACCCCAGACCAAGCTGGAGACACAGAACAACATGACCGTGGTGTCCCAGAGTCAAGACAACAGGGGACCTCTCACCATCAAGTGTCCTGCCTTAAACAACTGCCCGCACGCAGTTGACAGAATGTTAAAAGCAAACAGAATATTGCGCACGTTTTAGGACTGAAAATGAAATGACTGATGGAACAATACAACGGAGTCGGGAGAGAAAAGGACTTGGGGAAGGGCTGATAGGGCGTGCTTTGTGGCTCTGAAACAACGAGGGACTTCTGAGTGATCACCTAACCAAAGGCTCTTATTTTATTCCCTAGTTCTCCTGATGCTATGGGAGTGGGGTCAGAAGGGACACTCACACATCCGCTAGAGCAGAAATGGTACCAACTGATCTTCCATGTGAGACCCGGGTGAAAATCTCTCCAGGATCCCTCAGCATGGATGCGCTCAGCTGTCACCAATGGGAGGGCCTGCACGGGGTTGGTAACCCACCAGCTAGCAGGGCCGAGCGCGAGTGTCAAGCAAGGCAGTGGCACTATGGCCGCTTACCCATGTGCTGGATTCTGCTGCCTACCAGGGAAAAGGATAATTGAAAAGAGCTTTGGTTAGTGCTAGAGCTCAGGTGCTACAGCTCTGCTTCCCCACCTCTCGGCTCATCATCCTGCTGCCTCGCCGACCTCCTTGCCATCTCTAATGCCATCTTCTTTCTTTGTGCCCTCATTGGGCACCAAGCTGAGGCAGGGCAGGTGAGCCCCAAAGTGGGGCTTAGAGCGCAAGTGTTCTTGACTTGGCCCAGGAAGGAATTCAAGGGCAAGCCAGAGGTAGAAGAAAACAGCTTTATTGAAGAGGCAGTGTCACAATTCCAACGACTGCGCCTGCAAAGCAGAGCTACCCAGCAGGCGGAGAGTAGCAGCTCGGGGCAGTTTTGCAGTCATGTTTATACCCGCTTTCAATTGCATGCAGATTAAGGGATAGTTTATACAGAAATTTCTAGGAAAGTCGTAGTAGCTTTTGGGTCATTGTATCATTGCCATGGAAACAGGCGGTAACTTCTGGGTGTTGCCATGACAATGGTAAATTGACATGGCACACTGATGGGCATATCTGATGGAAAGCTGCTTCCATCATGGCCCTCTTTTAGCTAGTAATCAATTTTGTCCAAGCCCCACTTCTGGAATCTACTTCTGTCTCCTACCTCACTGGGACAGCTAGCTGGTGGAGAAGACCCGTAGTGTTGGAAGCAGACTGTTTGCTCTCTGGGCTCCAAGGGGGTGGAAGATGTCAAGTAGGAGCCTACTTCTGCTTCCAAGGAAGTATGCATTTGAATCCTAGCACTGGGGCTTACTAACTGTGTGACCTTCAGTAAATTAATTAACTTCTCTGTACCTTGCTTATGAGCTGTGGACCTGAACAGAGTTCTCAGAAGTTCCCGACTGCTGCATTTGGTTTCTCTCTTGCTGTTGCTCCACTGGGTCCATTACTCTGACCCTTGGTTCACCTGGCAACCCAAGTGGCCTCAGCCACCAGCTCCTGGATGTTCTGACACCCTGTTCAGCAGATAAAGCTTTTGATCTATAGTGTCCCAGTCTAGGATCCTGGTCCTTGCCTCTGCTGATCTTTCCAGCCAAGCCTGGTGGGTTGCAGTGTTCATTTCACCTCTGGACCTATACAACCAGTCATGGTACAGATGAGGTGGACTGAGGTTATGTGCAGACCCTCAGCCAGCTGCAACTTCCCTCTACCCCACTACAGATGTGAAGAAGAAAGTGAGGGGTGCTGAGTGTCTGTTGTGCCCTGGAAGCATCCTTCCCCAGCCTTTCCCAGAAGTTTGAAGGGGTGGGGAGCAGCAAATGCCCAATGGAGAACACACTTCTGACTCTGTGTCCTGAAAGAATTGATCTTTCTTATTTTTGAAGTCAAGGTTCAGAGGGCTAAGTTTAATCCAGAGACGGTTTTACATTTGGTTCTTTGACAGTGAGATCAACAAGGGCTTATGGGGACTATGTTCCATCCCGTGAAAGTATTCAGCAGGTGCCCACAGCAAGCCTTTGACAGCAAAGCCCATTGGTGCTCCGGGTCTCTATGCAGAGGGATAGATGTGAAATCTCTGATGCAGCCCATGCCCCGCCCTGTTCCCTTCTCCGTATCCCACAGGATGCTCTGAATCTACCACAGCCTCCCCAACATCAAGTATTCAGAGAAAAGATGGCCCAGAAGCCAAAGCCACATGGGACACAGGCACCTCTTTAATGGGGGTCTTGGCTCCGTCTTACATGTGGAGGAGAATCCAAGGAAATCTGTCTGACTATGGAAACCAAGCTTCCCTACTCAAATCTCTTAAAATAGTCCTGAGCCCTTACTGGAGGCATGGAACTTTCAGCATGGCCCACCAGGCTGTTTCCATCCTGGTCGCAGCCTCTGCCCCAGCCTCACCCCACTCGACTCCTCACCTGTCATCCGATCCACCCACATGTAACTCCTGATCATGCTGACCTCCCACCCCGGGGCCTTTGCACACACAGTTCCCTACACCTGGAATGCTCTCCCCTCTCCCTTTTCACCTGAAAAACTCCTGTTCATTTTTCAGTAATCAGCTTAAATATCACCTTTTTGGTGAAGACTTCTCCAAATTCCCTGCCACCTCTACTCTGTAGCACTAAGATGCAGTTTCGCATATACCTGTATGAATTTTTTTGTGGTAGAATGCCTCACTTCCATTGTAGTCTAGTCTTTGGGAGGAAAGAATCACATCTGTTTTTACTCACTGTTGTACCCCCAGCACCTGGCACAGTGTGAGCACAGAGCAGGTACTCGGTAAAGATGGGTGAATTCCATGAAGGCACCAAGAGTTTCAACAGTGGTCACTGGAAATGGGGGAATGTGTCACCCTCGTTAACATGCTTTCTGGTAGCCTCACCAGTTCAGGGAATCCCAGAACTGCAAGGTGGTTTAGAGGGCAGTTTGGGAAATCCAAATTAAGGTGAGAAAAGAACCACACATGAGTGTCAAGATGAGGAAAGCACAAAGGAGTCTCCAAGGGGGCAGGAACATGGAGATGTCAGAATGGACCCATCTCCTTCTCTCTCCCTCTGCCAGCCCTCCCCAGTCCACAGATCTAATGCACATTCGGCACTGTGCAGAGTCCGCCAGTCACCTCCCAACACTTTCTTCCACGCTTCTTTTGCTAATAGAACCTTTGGTTCTAGTGTTTATATGGCTGCCCAGAACAATTACTAATACTAAAATTTCCCGGCATCCCCAAATTTCCCGGCATCCCCTGCAACAAGATGCGGTCACGTGGGCCTAAACCAAAAAGCATCTGAGACAGGTCCCAATCAATTTAGAAGTTTATTTTGCCAAGGTTCAGGATGCCTGCCCAAAAGGCAAGTCTGTGCCTTTCTCCAAAGATGATTTTGAGGGCTCCCAGTATTTAAAGAGGAAAGGGTGAATACTGCAGAAAGAGGAAAAATTCTCAAAAGGTGTTGGTAAACTGGGCAGAATGGCTTACGCCTATAATCCCAGCACTTTGGGAGGCTGAGGTGGGTAGATCACTTAAGGTCAGGAGTTCCAGACCAGCCTGGCCAACATGATGAAATTCTATCTTTACTAAAAATACAAATTAATGAACCAATGGAACAGGTGCTGCTGCCTGGCCACACCTCTGTCCCCGACTGTGGACATAAACAACAGGCTTTGTGGACTGATGCTCAGAAACTTCCTCTCACACGCGTATTCTTCCACTATACTGCATGAATTTATTAAACTCCTACTGTGCACCAGCCCCTCTGCTAGATGCTGGGGTACAGCAGGGAGAGGATGGGGTCTGGTCCCTCATACAGGATGCACATAGGCAGGTGGGGACATGGCCTGCAACCCTGCCAGCCAGTTAACCAGCCACAGCTGCAGTGAGTCCATGAGGGGTCAGACGACCCTTGTGGGGACTGGAGACCACAGATTGGCATTTGACAAAGGTGTGTGGAGTCCCTCCTGCCTGAGCTGGAACTCCAGGAAGGCCACTTCCTGTCTGTGACCACCACTCTGTGCCTTACTCTTTGATCTGCAAAATGGCATTTTATGAAAAATGAGTGAGGGGAGGGGTGAAGCATCTGGCACTGGGTGTGGGACGAGGGAGTGTTGTCCCTGTCCATTTTCATTGGTGTCACAAGCACACAGCACCCACATGTCCTCAGCCAGCCAGGAGTCCTCACTGGGCAGACAGGAAACAGTTACCCTCAGGTTACTGGGGTTTCCTTTGTCTCTTTTGGAGATGTCCCCAGACACACCCCAAAGACTTCCTCATCTCAGCTGTTCCCAGCTGCCTCAGGTTAGGGCAGGCCCAGTCCACAGAGCAGGGGAAGGGGTGGGAAGGGATGTTTACGAGGCCAGTGATAAGGAGGAAGGTGGTGGCTATGGGGACCCCACCCATCACACCCTCTGAGAGAAGCCTCTGGGCAGCGGGCCCAGGGGCTGAGTCCTCCTCACCACAGGACACACCCTGGCCCTTGTCACTAGTGGGGTCATCACATAAATCCAACATTTTTTTTTTTTGAGACGGAGTTTTGCTCTTGTTACCCGGGCTGGAGTGCAATGGCGCGATCTCGGCTCACCGCAACCTCCGCCTCCTGGGTTCAGGCAATTCTCCTGCCTCAGCCTCCTGAGTAGCTGGGATTACAGGCACGTGCCACCAGGCCCAGCTGATTTTTTGTATTTTTAGTAGAGACAGGGTTTCACCATGTTGACGAGGATGGTCTCGATCTCTTGACTTCGTGATCCACCCGTCTCGGCCTCCCACAGTGCTGGGATTACAGGCGTGAGCCACCACGCCCGGCAAATCCAACATTTAGAAAGGGGCTTGCAGAGGACACTTTCCTGAAATTCAATAATAATAAAAGAGAAAAATGGACCAGCTCGCTCCAGACAACCACTGCCAGACAGGTAATTACACCGCTCCTGTCCTGAGCCGGGAGGTTGGTGGCAGAGGCACCTGCCCAGGTAATTCATCAGCCCAGATTTATGGACTCCTTGAGAGCTGCCTGCACGTGGTCTCTGTCCACACTACTCAGCACACCTCTATTTAGGTCTTGTCAAGATTACTGCTCTTCATGGTATCCCTGAGCGGGGAGGCGGGCACAACACTGGTGGCACAGCTGAGGATTGATTTGCCGGCAATGGCCCAGAGTAAAACAGTCCATTCAAGTGAACCGGTTCTTTCCAACTGCCCAAGACCTCCCCGGGACCTTCCTCTTCCTTGCGACTTGCTGAGCTGTTGGGTCCATGCCTTGTTGGTGGGGGACCAAGGTTCTGGAAAAGCACCACCTGCCTCACTGATCTTCTCTAGGCATAAACTAGGCTTGTATTCACACACTTCCCCCAACTTCTTTTTATCATAGTTTCAGAGACCATCTTGTCTACACATAACCTAAAAAAACTGTTCACAAGATGCCCTTTTAGTGGAATATGCACAATGACGGTGGGAAGGGAGGCAGAGGAGCTGTGCCTCCATCTCCAGCTACCCCTCTCCCTGAACCTGCAACTCTCTGGACACTCCCCCACCCAGGAGTCTGTGAGAGCAGAGTTGCCTTTTTAATCTGAGCTTCTGGGTGGATTTGGAAAATCAGGAGGGTCTTGCTAAATCGCCCTTGGCCACAGCTTTTGAGCAGTTTGTCTTTAAAAGCCTCCTCTGGGAGAGTTGGTGGTGCCAGTTCCCTTTGAACACAGACCTTGTCTTCACTTTTGCTCCCCCACAGTGCCAAGCACAATGCCAGCGCTTAGTAGGAACTTGGGGAAATGTTGGTTGAATTGTATAGACCTTGAAACAGAAATTGAACACGCCCTCAAAGGTTGCATCTGAGCATGGAAGAAAATTGTTTGTAAATCAAAATCCTTTTTTGTGATCTCTGGAGAGCACAGAGGTTAAAGAATGCCTTTGGCAAACCCTTTGGTAAAGTGTAAGATTTCTTTTTACTGCCAACAGCACTTACCCCAAAGCTGGATCCCTCTGCCTTCCCACCCCTCTCTCTCTCTCTTGCACTCTCTCTCTCTCTCCATCTCTCCCTCTCTGTGGGTGGGGGGAGTGGGTGTGTGAGTGTATGTGTGTATGCAATGAGTCAATCTCACTATTCACTAAAACTCACCTGAGTGCTAAAATTTAATGTAACTCCAAAATCAACGTTTGCAGCACTTTTATTGTCATTTTCCAACAGATGCAAACTGTGAAAAAGTTGGGTCATCAGGTGCACATGTGCCCAGGTAAAGTCAAACAAGGTGACACTCTGCCTTCTTGTTTCAGCTCTCACGCTGTGAACAAATACCTTTCCCAGGTCTATTTAGTGCCATGCATGTTGTATTTTTGTGCTTTTTGCTCACTATGTTGCTATTTAAAATGATCCCAAACATAGTGCTGACATGCTGTCCAGTGCTCCTGAGCACACAAAGGCTATGATGTGCCTTGCTGAGAAAGTACTTCAGTTGAATAAGCATTGTTCAGGCCTGAGTTACGAAGCTGTTGTTGATGAGTTCAAGGTTAGCAAATTGACAGCACTGAGATGGGATAGTTCCCTGACCCTTTCACAGGCTGGAACGGGAGTTCAGTGGCTCTGGGTCCAGCCAGCCACTTTGGCAACAGCAGGGACAACCTTCACTCACTCCAACCCACTGGGCTCAACCCCTCCTGGGAAGGAATGCACAGGCGAGTGGGTGCCAGGGCCGGGGCCAGCACTTCTGGGCTCCAGCCCCACAGCAGCATCTAGGAGTGTGTTACAATTACTGCCCTTTTAGCTTCTTAAGTGTTAAGCAGCTCAGTAAGAGTCAGTGTGACAGCCTTTTTGGGTTCCTGCACCCAGGGCATCCCAAATTCTTGTCCACCGTCCAGGAAGAATCAGGTTACATGAACAGTTTGAAGGGTAATGGAAATGAAGAATTTTATTAAGAGGTGGAAGTGGCTCTCAGCAGAAGGGGAGCTGGAAAGGGGATGGTGCGGGAAGCAGATGATCTTTCCCTGAAGCCCACCATCTCTGGCCGGGCTCCTCTCTGAAGTCATGCCTTCTGAAGTTAAGCTGTGTCTATTCATAGTCTCCGAAGCTCAGTTGCTTCTTCTCTGCTTAATGTTCAGCCACTTGTCTCTCTGCCAGCTGAGGTCTGGGGTTTATATGGGCACAGGATAGGGGCCTGGGGAAGGCCAAAAAGGTAACATTTGGGCAGGAAAACAGGGATAACTGTTCTCATTTAGGACCACAGTTTCCAAGCTTGAGAGTGGGGACTTTGCAAAGGAACTGCTATCTTCTACCTAGTATTTCCCCACCTCTTGTCTGTATCAGTACTGTATAATATTAAGTAAGTGTTGTTTCAACAGAAATAACCATAAAACAAGGTGATGCATTGATTGGTTTACTTTTGTGAGAGACTGCCAGAGTGGCTGTATCATTTTACAGGTAGAGTAACTGTACCATTTTAGAGACAGAGTGACCACATCATTTTACAGACTTTTCCAGGCTGTATCATTTTACATGCAATGAATGAGGTAATCCATTTCTTTGCATCCTCACTAACATTTCCTATTATCACTTTTTTTTTTTATTTTAGCCATTCTAATAGATGTGTAGTAATAGCTCACTGTGGTTTTAATTTATATTTTCTTAAAGGCCGATGGTGTTCAACATCTTTTTATGTGCTCATTCTGCATCTGGAGTGCACCAGCTCTGATACCCTCTTCAGTGAAATGTCTCTTCATGTTGTAAAAATAAACAAAGATCAACAAAATGAGAAAAGCAACGGCTATTTGTTCTGAGCTTGCTAGAGCAACGAAGTCAACTACCATCACTTGCATTTTGGCAGAGGCTCAAAGGCAGGCAGGGGAGTGGAAAGGCTTGTAGCGGAAAATGGGAAGGCTTCAAGTTTACCCTGATTGGAGGCTGCTGGCATTGAAAAGCTGTAGACAGGCAAACTAGGAACAAGGCATCCTATGTGGTTGGTTAGGAGAGCACATTTGGGTCGCGCTGGAAGGTTCTATGATGAAGGCAGGGACAAAAATTAGGGAAACTGTCAGTTTCTAATCAAGTCCTCGCCCTTCTGGGCCAAATGCTGCAGAAGTGATTGTTTAGCTTCCTGGATTGTCACTAGAGAGAGCAATTTGGCTTCCTGCACGTCTGACTTACAGCCGGCTGGCTGCCTGCGTTGTTTGCTGCAGGAACCCTGGGTAGGTTGCTGCAGGATGTGGGCCAAAGTTCTATTTTTACTTATGGCCTGGCCAATGGCCATTTGTATATTCAGTCTCTCAATGTCCTTCACCCTTTTTAAAATTAGATTTATTTGGATTTTTTTTTTTTTTTTACACTCTTGAGTTTTGAGAATTCTATTTACAGGTTAGACAAAAGCCCTTTGTCAGATGTGTGCTTTGCAAATACTTTCTCCCAGTCAGAGATCTGTCTTTTAATCCTTTCCACAAATCTTTTGCAGAGTAAACGTTTTTAAATTGATGATGTCCAAGTTATCAAATTTTCTTTTTATGAACTGTGCTTTTGATGTCAAATCTAAGAAATTTTCACCTGGTCCTAAGTCCAGAGGATTTTCTTCTATTTCTTTTTCCCTAAAACTTTTATAGTTTTATGTTTCACATTTACGTCTGTGATCCATTTGAGGTTTAGGTTGAGCTTTATTTACCTATTTGGCTTATCAGTGTCCAATTTCTCTCTCACCATTTATTTTAAAAACTTTGTTTCTTCTTTTCAGACACAGCCTCAGTCTGCAGCCTAGGCTGGAGTGCAGTGCCACAATCACAGCTGACTTGGAGTAGCTGTAACCACAGGTGCGTGCCAGTACACCCAGAAAACTACCTTTTTTTTTTTGGAGAGTGGGTCTCGCTCTGTCACCAGGCCAGAGTGCAGTGGCACGATCTCAGGTCACTGCAACCTCCGCCTCCCAGGTTCAAGTGATTCTCCTGCCTCAGCCTCCCAAGTAGCTGGGAGTACAGGCACATACCACCACACCCAGCTAATTTTTGTATTTTTGATAGAGATGGGGTTTCACCATGTTAACCAGGACGGTCTTGATTTCTTGACCTCGTGATCTGCCCGCCTTGGCCTCCCAAAGTGCCTATAGGCATGAGCCACCTTGCCCCACTGAAAACTTTCTTATTGAGTTATTTTTGTACCTTTGTCAGAAATCAGTTGGGTATATATGCATGGGTCTATTTCTGGGTTCTCCATTTTGTTTCACCGATATTTGTGTGTATATGTTCACCGACACCATGCTTTCCTGATCACCCTAGGTATGTGGTAAGCTTAATGTCAAGTATAGTGATCTCACTTTTCTTTTTTAACATTGTTTTAGTTGGCGTCTTTACTGTGATGAGTCTTCCAATCCAAACATTGTATGCCTTTCCATTTATTTAGGTCTCCCTTGATTTATTTCATCCACATTTTGTGACTTTCAACATACAGGATTATATACAAGCTTGGTTACATTTATACCTGAGAATTTAATTTTCTTTTGGGCAATTGTAAATGACATTGTGTTTTTAATATTGGTTTCCATGTGTTTGTTATTCGTACATAGAACTGTGATTGAGTTTTCTGTGTTGATCTTGTATACTGTGACTTTGCTTAACTCCACTTATTATTTATAGAGAATTTTGTTTCATTTTGTTTTATAGATTCTTTGGGGTTCTTAATGTAGATAACCATGTCTTCCACAAATAAGGACAGTTTTGTTTCTTCATTTTCAATCTATAGGCCTTTTATTTATTTTTCTTGCCTTATGGCACTATTTATTATTATTATTATTGTTATTATTTTGAGACAGAGCCTCACTCTGTCACCCAGGCTGGAGTGCAGTGGCATGATGTTGGTTCACTGCAACTTTCACCTACTGGGTTCAAGCAATTCTCCTGCCTCAGCCTCCCAAGTAGCTGGGATTACAGGCGCTCGCCACCACACCCAGCTAATTTTTGTATTTTTAGGAGAGGCAGGGTTTTACAATGTTGGCCAGGCTGGTCTCAAACTCCTGACCTCAGGTGATCCACCCACCTTGGCCTCCCAAAGTGCTGGGATTATAGGTGAGCCACTGCACCTGGCCTATTACACTGTCTAGAATTTCCAGTACCCTGTCAGATAAGAGTGGAGAGAGCACACGCATCCTTGACTTGTTCCTGATTGCGATGGGAACACATGAAGTCTTTCACATCAATACAATGTTAGTTACGATGTAAGGAATGTGTTGTTGCTGTCAATTTTATTTTTTTGGTAATTATTCTTATTACCTTAAGGAAATTCCCTTCCATTCCCAGTGTGCTGAGAATTTTTGCCGTGCTGACTTTGGCAAATGTTTTTACTCCATCGACTGATATGGTTATATAATTTTTCTTCTTTAACATGTTAATATGATAGATGATATTGTTTGATTTCTGAACCAGCCTTGCACACCTGTAATATATCCTACATGGTCAAAGTTTATAATTATTTTTTATTATAATTGCTGGATTCGATTTGCAAATACTGTAGTGAGAATTTTTGCATCTAAGTTCAAGAGAGATATTGGTCTGTAGCTTTCTTTTTTCTAGGGTCTTTACATGTTTTGGTATCAGGGTAATATTAGCTCATAAAATGAGTTTGAATGTGCTCTCTCCTCTTTTGTTTTCTGCAAGAGATTGTGTGAAATTGGTGTTAATTCTTTAAACATTTGGTAGAATTCTCAATTCAAACCATATAGTACTGGAGATTTCTTTTGAGGGCTTTTTAATTATGAATTCAATTTTTTAATGGTCAGTTATAGAACTAGTTATACTTTTTCCATCTATTTACTTTCAAACTATCTATATCCTTTGGGACAATTTTCAATGATTACTCCTTTAAATATTCTTTTGTTCCCTTTTTCTCCTCTCTCCTCTGTTTCATCTTGATTGAGTTTTGATAGTTTGTGGGTTTTGCAGAATTGGTTGATTTCTTCTAAATTGTCCAGTTTATGGCTGTGAAATTGTTTCTGTTATTATCTTACTCTAATTTTAGTGACTGCAAAGTGATATAATCTATTTTATTCTTGAAACTGGTTATTCCTGTCCTCTCTGTTTATCTTTGTCAGTTTTTCTAGAGATTTGTTTGATTTTTTTCAGAGTACAACCTTTCTGTTTCAATTAGTTCCTCTACTTTTTATGTTTCTAAATTCATCAATATCAGCTTTGTATTTTATTCTTTATTTTTTCTTTATGTATATTTTGCCTTTTTCTTTTCAGTTTTCTGATGCTTAACAAGTTTCTCTTTCCTACTGTGAGCATTTAGTGCCATGAATTTCCCTTTCAACACGACTCTAGCTGCACCCCACATATTTTGATATATTATATGCTTATTTTTATTTAATTCTAATTTTTCTCTGTAGGACACTCTCTTTGATCCATGCATTATTGGGATGTGTATTGTTTAATTCTCAAGTGTTTGGAGCTTTTCCTGTTGTCTTTCTGTTACTGATTTCTAGTTTGAGTCCATTAAGTTCAGGAAACACACAGAAATCATAGGATTTGAGTTTGGGTTTTTGGCACAGGTTATGGTCCGTATTGGTGACTATCTCATGAGTGCCTGAAAAAAATATGTATTCTGCTGTTGTTGGATACAATGTTCTATATGTGTCAGTTAGTGCTTGTTGGTTGATGGTATTGTTGAGCTCTTTTATATTTTTGCTTATTTTCTTTATGGTAGTTACATCAATTGCTGAGAGTGGGGTGCTGATCTCTCCATCTTCAGTTGTAGATTGGTCAATTTTTTGCTTTCATTTCTGTCAACTTTCATTTCATGTGTTTTCTCCTCTACTGTTTGGGGCCCTCCGTGGATTGTCCTTTGTTGTTGTAAAATGTCCTTCTTTGTCTCCAATGATGTCACTTGTTCTGAAGTCCCCTTTGCCTGATGTTAATACAGCCACCCCTGCCTTTTATTTCAGTGAGTTTTTGCCTTATATATCTTTTCCCTTTCTTTTTCTGTCAACCTATCCATATCACTTGGGATGTTTTCAACCATTATTCCACAGGTCTCTAAGAGTTTATTTTATTAGTCTATTTGTTCCTTGTTCAGATTGGTAAATTCTATTGATCTGTCCTCCAATTCACTGTTTCATTGCTTTGTCATCTTCACTCTACTAATAAGTCCATCCAACAAATCTTTACTTTGTTACTGTGTTATTTCTCAATTCTATAATTTTCGTTGTTCTTTTTAAATAAATCATATTCCTTGCTATGGTTTTCCATTTTCTCACATGCTTCATGAGAACTCAATTTTTTGTTGAATCCTTCATATAATGGCTGCTCCAAAAGCCCATCACCAAATTCCAACATCTGATTTATCTCAGTGTCAGCAACCACTGTCTTTCTTCTCATTCATGTTGTGAATTCCCTGGGTCTGGGCATAACTAATGTTTATTATATCCTGAACATTTTGAATATTATATTATGAAACTCAGGATCCCACTTGATCTTCTTTTGTAGCAAGCAGTCCCTTATTGAGGTGCAGTGTAAAGGCTGGGCAAGGACACGTGATCAGCCTTCTGCAGTGCTCCAGCACCACCTTGGCAATAGTGGAGTGCCAGCCAGGCACAGTGACTCACGCCTGTAATCCCAGCACTTTGGGAAGCCGAGGCAAGTGGATCACTTGAGGAATTCAAGACCAGCCTGGCCAACATGGCAAAACCTTGCCTCCACTAAAAATACAAACATTAGCCAGGCATGGTGGCATGTGCCTTGGTGCATGCCTGCAGTCCCAGCTACCTGGGAGGCTGGGGCAGGAGAGTCGCTTGAACCTGGGAGGCAGAGTTTGCAAAGAGCTGAGATTCTGCACTCCAGCCTGGGTGACAGAGTGAGACTTCGTTTCAAAAAAAAAAGTGGAGTGCCTACTAACACTGCTTGTTCCAGATGGGCAGCAGGGGAGCTCAGCTCCCCTACTAGCACACCTGATGCCTTGTCAGTAGAAGAGGGGCACCAATTTGCACTGATATGTCTCGCCAGGTGGATGGAAGCTCAAGTCCTTGCTGGTCTCTGCTGACACCAGAGGAGAGGAGATGGAAAAGCAAAGGCCAGTCTTGCCTCCCATTACCTCACTACACCTAATGTTGATGCCAGGTGTAGGCTCGGATCCCTGCTGAGCCTCACAGACAACAGGCAAGGAGAGTGGAATGGCAAATAATCCTGACTTCCAGCACCACCCCATTCTGCCTCATTGATGTCAACTCAAGCGTGAGCGTTCCCAAGAACCATGCAAAAGCTTCCTCATCTTTTATGACCCAGCCCTGGAAGTCACATAATGTCCCTTCTATAGGGTCCTATTGACACCAAGGAAGTGGAGAGAGGAAAGCAGCGTGCTAACCAGTTTTGTTCCCCACCACTTTGTTCCATGTCATTGATGTCAGGTGGGGCGGAGGCTCAGCTCCTCACTGAGCCCCACTGATAACAGGGTGGGTCGGGGAGACCAGAGTGCTTACAAGCTCTGCCTCAGGCTCCCTCACTCAATCTCATTGCTGCCCAGTGTGTGGAGGTCCAGCTCCCAGCTATTCCCTGCTGAGACCAGAGTGGGAGGGGGCATGTGCAGGGCTGACTAGCCCAGCCTCACACTGCCTGGCTCGATCATATTGATGCTGGATGGGGGGAGGTGAGGTTCAGCTCACCACTGGACCATGCAGATGCCACCAGCGGGGGCATTTGAGCACCACTGCCTCCTTCTAGGTTAGAGGGCAGTGGAAAATCATCTCCCTGCTTTCCCTGTTGATATCATGGGCAGGTATTGCTAAAAAATTTTTCTGAAGAAAAATATTCATGTCTACAAATTATTTGACACGCATCCATCAGGGAGATAGGGCCTCTGTCACCTCACCGCAAATCTGGAGTGATCTCAGTGATTGGTCAATCAACAGAATATAGTGCAAGTGACACTATGTGACTTCCAGGGCTAGGTCATAAAAGACAATGAAGCTTTTGCATGGTCCTGGGAATACTCATGCTGGAGCCTTGAGCTGCCATACAAATACTCTGACTACCCTGAGACCACAATGGTGAGGAAGCCCAAACTCTTCTCACCCAGAGAAACCACATGAAGAAGATTTGAGACTACAATGTGGAAAAGAGAGCTACCTGGTCAGCCCGTAGAGACTCCCATCCCACAACCATTCTGGCTGCAGCCACAGTCCAATTGCAACCTCATGAGGGGTGCTGAGCCACAACCACTCTGCCATGACCTAGTCAAAGTCATGCAGAAAGGGAGAAAAATAATAAAATGACGGTCCTTGCTTGAACTCAGTACTTTTTGGAATGATTAGTTTCTCAGCAACCTATAACAAGACCAGAATTTAGTACTAGGAGTGAGGTGCTGTCGTTACAAAAAGACAAAGCATTAGATATTGTCTTTTGTATCAGGCAACAGGCAGAAATCTGAAGGGCCCAGAACAGGTGATGACTTAAGTGATGACTTAAAGCAAAGTGAGGAACGTGTTTTTTGAAGCTGGATAAGGGAAGCTTTTGTTATTAATGACTAAATGTTTGGCAACAGTGTGGCCTTATGTAACATGGAACATAGAAACATTCTAATGAACAAATTGGTCTAGCTCAGGAGATTTCCAGGAAGAATTATGAAATTGCCACATGGCTTCTTTCACTGCCTGTGATAAAATGCAAGAGGAGAGAGATAAGCTAAAGATTGAACTGTTCAATGTGAATGAGCTAGGACTTGTTGAGTTTGAAAAAGAAATAGTCTCTCACTCATATTCAAATGGCAAATGATTCTCCAATAAGATCCTCAGGCCAAGGTTAAAAGCCAAGATGATTGAATTCTTTCCTAAGACCTCAGACTGTCTAGGGCAGTGCTTCAAAGAATTTATAAAACAACAAAAAAAAGACTCTTTAAGGATACGGAGGGTGGGCCTTGCAGATCTTCTGTTATTGGGGCTTCTAAGAGTCTCAGTATATTTGTCTGTGACAGTCTCAAAATAGGGAAGGGCTTGTCTCAAAGAGATTTCAGAGTATAGCTTTCACCTAATGGAGTCAACTCTAGATTCGTTCATAAAAAACTCTCAAAGTTTTTAAAGTAATTGTGGCTTATCCTTGGAATCCCGAACTATTATGAGCAAAAAGTAAGTTTAAAAAAATTCTTAGCTGCAAACATGGGCTAGTGTTGTCTGCCAGGTCCAGGTTCCTTCTTCCTGTGTGCAGTAAATCAATCACCATGACATGGGTTTTGTGAAAGACAAAAGATTTATTCATAAGGCTGCAGAATGAGGAGGTGGGAGAACAGCTTTCAAACCCACCTCCCCGAAGATAAGGCTTAGAGATATTTATGGATTAGGGAAGGAGGGTATTCTAAGGCTTGGGAAAAGGTGATTGGCACTGGGGAAAAATGGAGCAACGGGTTTGTTCTGTGCATGCATACTCAGGGTTCATGGCATTTCACAGGACATGCGCACAGAAAATAGCAGCATTAGCATGATCCGAGGGTGGAGTTTTGGGCCCTCTGACGTCAAAAGGCCATCTCTTAGACACGTGTGCAAGCCCAGTTGAAGGGTCTGTGGTTTCAGCCAGTTCGAACTGGTTGGAACCTGAAAAACAACCAAAGTGACCACGACAGTGGTGACCTGTGAAAGACATCTACAAAGTGGCCAGTGAGGGTGAAGTTTCAGTGTTCGTCGGCAAGGCCTTGAGCTCCCTCAGCTCTCAGCCTCATGAGAAAAGGTGGCAGGAGGGGTAAGCTAGCAACCAAAAGCAAGAGGGGCAGACAGACCTGATCAAATTAACTCCTCCATTTCACTAGTTCCTATGGAAGGAAGGCTCAGCAGGCAGAGCCATCAGAAACAAATTCCAGGGAGTAGGACCTTCGCAGGGAGCTGCCCGCATGCACTCAGTTTGATCTCTGAATTGGTGTAGACAGGTGGCTCCCATTTTCCCTCTTTTGTGTGAGAATATCTAACGGAGCTGTCATATGCCAATCCTTCAATTGCATGTTGGATGTAAGAGGGCGCAGGTAACTTGACTCTTCACATAACTTCACATTGATTGTCCCAGAGGAACCGCATCTGAGGATTCCCCGTCTGACCTGGACCTGATTTATTAGACATGACATGATCCTAGATCTGAAGCCTGAAGTCATAATCAGTGAGACCTGCAGGGCTGTCTATATTTTCTATGTGGGAGGAAAAAATAATTTGTGGCCAGAGGATGGACGATAGTGATTTAAAAGCAGGCCTACACATTCTCTGACATTTCTCTCATGAAGAGGCGGGGTATCTGTCCCCTCTCTTAAACGGGGGATGATCTTAGTGACTGGATGATCAAAAGACTCTATCAGAAGTAACACCATATGACTTCCAGGACTAAGGAAGCTGCTTCTCATCCTCAGGAATAGTCAAGCTGGAGCTCAGGGCTTCCATGTAAGATTCCGAAGCTTCTGAGGCCACTGTTCTGTGAGGAAGCCCATGGCAGCCCACACGGAGGAGCCACACGGAGAAGTCCTGTGACTGCCTGACCAGCTCCCAGATGCCCCTGATAGTCCAGCTCCCCCAATATTCCAGCTCCCCTGATATTACAGCTCCCCGATATTCTAGCTCCCCCAATATTCCGGCTCCCCTGATATTCCTGCTCCCCCGATATTCCAGCTCTCCCGTGATTCCAACTCCCCCCGATATTTCAGTTCCCCCCAGTATTCCAGCTCCCCAATATTACAGCTCCCCCTGATATTCCAGCTCCCCCAATATTCCAGCTCACCCCAATATTCCAGCTCCTCCCGCTATTCCAGCTCCCCCCGATATTCCAGCTCCAACCACCATCTGACTGCATCCTCACAAGGGACCTCGATCTGGATTCACCCAGCTAAGCCTCTCCTAAATTGCTAACACACAGAAATCATGAGAAAAAAAAAGAAAACCGTGATTGTTGTTTTAAACCCACTAATTTTGGACTGGCTTGGTGCGCAGCAGTAGATAACCGCAGCCTTTGTCCACAGCCTTGTCCCATCTGTGTCTCACAAGACAGAAAATGGTAACTTCCATTCGTCCATTCACTCAACAAGCATTTATTGAAGCATTGTGCTTGGTGTTTGGGATACGTCCGTGAACAAAGCGCATGAAATTCCCTGTGCACGTGGAACTTACAATGAGCAATGAGTCAGTGACACAGTAGTAAGAAGGTGACAAGTGGAAGAAAAATCATACCAAGAAAGGGGAGTGGCCATAGGGATCTTGGAATAAGGCCTCTGAAGTAACATTGGTGAGGAAAATTGCCTTGAGAAGAATTTTTGAGCAAAGACTAAAGACTAGGGAGCAAGCCCCGAGGATGTCTGGGGAGGGATGGGGACCCCAGGCAGAGGAGCAGCAAGTGCAAAGGCCCGTGGGCAGGACAGGACTGGGATGTTCAAGGAAAGGCATGAGGTCAGGGTAGCTGGAGCGAAGAAGGCAGGGGGAGAGTAGCAGGAACGAGGCTGGCAAGCGGCGTCAGGGCAGGGGGCCTAGCTGGTGGATTGTAAGGATGCTGGATTCTTCCCTGATTGAGATGGGATGATTGACATGTTCTGAGATGATGATGGACAAGATTTGACAAGTTCACTAGGATCACACAGGGCTGCTCTGGCTACACCGTGAGAAGCTGGCCCTTAGGGGAAATGGAGGGAGCAGGAAGAACAATTAGGAGGCTGCTGCAATCATTCAGGAGAGAGAGGATGGGGACTGGGGGGGCAGCCGGGGAGGCAGCTGTGGAGGTGATGAGAAGTGGTCAGTTGTGGAAATGTTTTGAGGAAGAGGTAACAGGTTTGCTGATAGATGTGACATGATGTGAGAGAAAGGAGGATTCAAGCACAGCTCCAGGTTTCTGGTCCGGGAGGATGATGGAGTTGCCTGAACTGAAATGAGGGAGATGGCAGGAGCAGTAAGTTGGGAAGCGAGAGGACTGGAGGATGGGATTTCAGCTGGGATGTGTAAAGTTTGAAATGTTGGTTGGACACCCAGGTGAAAATGTTCAGTAGGAAGTTGGAGGTACAAGCCTGCACTTCAGGAAAAGGTCCAGGCTGAGATGTAAATTTCAGATCCATCAGCATAGGAACAGCTTGTCAAGGCCATGAGTGTGGTGAGGCCCCCAGGGGAGAGAGAGAGGATAAGAAAGAAGAACTAAAAAAAAGAAAAGGAAAAAAAAAGTAAAAAACAAGAAACAAAACAAAAAAAACTACAAAAGAGAAAGAAAAAAAAAGAGAGAGAGGATAAGAAGAGGATCAGGGATGGAGCCTGCATATAGCCGCGGTTTACAGGATGTGGAGCCAAGGAGGAACCAGCAAAGGAAACCAAGGAGGGACAGCCAGGGAGGTAGGAGGAAAACTAAGAGTGGGCGCGGGGGTTCTGGGAGCAGGGGAGAGAGGGAGTTTCAGGGAGAGGGGAGTGATGGGTTGAGTAAGATGACAACTGAAACTGATCACTGAATGTGACCGGTGTCGAGGTTGCTCTTCACCTCCATAAGAGCAGTTTGGATAGGTAGAAGTGTTTTAGTAGAAAATGGAAGGCAAGAAGCAGGAGATGGTGATTATAGACAGTGCTTTCAAGGGATCTGACTGTAAAGATAAGCAAAGCAAAGCAATGTGTAGCAGGAGAGGGTTTTATTTATTATCATATTGTATGTTTTATTATTTGTGGTTGTAGAAATAAATAATGGCACGTTCGCACACTGATGATAGTCATCTAGTGGAGAGGAGAAATTTGATAGTACAAGAGGGAAGCGAGAGTTGCTAGGGTGATGTGCTTGAGCAGACAAGAAAGGATGGGATCTTATACACAAATGGCCTCAGATAAAGATGAATGAGTCTCAGACCCATGATTGATTTTCCCAAGGGTATCCTAGCAAGGTGCACTTCCTTCCAGATATTTATCTGTGCACAAACCAAAATGAATAGAAGTTTTGGGCATCGTGCTGTTCATATTTTTCAGCAACTGTTTTCTGTATTCAAAAATGTCATGGAGATCCTCTTATGTGAGTGCATAGAGAAGAAACTCGATCTTTTTAATGTCTGTTTAGTTTTCAAAAGTATGGATGCTTCATTATTTATTTAACGAATCTGCTGTTGGACATTTAGATCGTCTCCGATATGTTCTTTTTGTTTTTTGCTTTTTGCTATTACAAATAATGTTGTAGAGAAACTCCTTGCATAAATGCATATCCTTGAGCTTTTGAAAATCACCAACGTTTAGAACAAAATTGCTGGGTTAAAAGATAGGTGCATTTTGAATTGTGATTGATGCTGCTCAAGTGTCCTCCAGAAAGACTATTTCAAAACCTCCCCACTAGCAATGCAGGAGTGTGACACATTCAATAGCAAGTTTGTTGCTATTGAAATATGAATAAATAATTCACTTTGTTCAAAGTGAAATTCAACTTGAAAGTGGTGTCAGCAATGTAAGTGATAAACTACTGCCTCTCCTCTCCAGGCTGCAGGAATGTGCTGACCCGGGCTGGTCAGAGAAGCCGGAAAAGCAGAGAATTAAAACAGAGAGAAGAGAGAGGCAGACAAAGAGGGCAGCAATACAGATTTTGGGGACTCACTGGGTGCCCTGAGGCTAGCCTGGCTCAGCCAGTAACTCACTGTGGCATGCAGTCAGCATCTCACCACCTGCTCAGGACAACCAACAAGCCCGTGTGTGGAACCAATGAGGCAGCAAGTGTGAAAATTAGATGTCAAGTATCAGGACAGAGACTGCGGCAGCTGACATTAAGCTTCCTCTGCTTTTTCACTAGCAGAACCCCTGTTTGGTTGGGAACAATTTCCTCTGCTTAAAACCATTACGTTTCCCGCCTGGCGGTGGTAGTCATGTGACACAGCCCTGGCCAATGAAATGGGAAAACACTACCTTTCCCCGCCCACCTTAGTCATGTGACACACCTCCAACCAATGAGAGGGGAGTGGTGGTTGCCACAGGGCATGCTGGGGGAAGCTCCCCGGAAGAGATGGGGCCTGCTAGACTTGGTTGTGGACCCATGGCTGCCAGTCTTGGCAGGGGACTCCAGGCCCAGTGAGGAGGGGCAGCCACCATGCTGTGACTGCAGCGCATCTACACTTGCTGAGGCCACCAAGAGGAAATAGGGGAGGAGGCTGGCCCTGCTAGCATCTCGGAGCTGCTGGACCTTCAGGAGTGGTCACCACTAGATATACTTTTAGGCGAGAAAAATAAACCCCTAATTTATGTAGGCCTCTGTTGGTCAGGTTTCCATCATTCTGGGCTGACTGCCATTTCTGGGTCTTCCATTGATGCACCATGAGACCTTTCTGCAATCAGGCAATTTCTCTGGGTTTCTCTTTGTTCATGTGTCAAAATGACGGGATAGAACCAAGAGTTTTTTACATACTTTTTTTTTTAATTTTAGGAGAGTGTAGATTTAAGGGAAACTTACAAGAAGGGTACAGAGAAGTCCCTTGAACTCATCATCCAGTTCTCCTTAATGTTCACCTCTTAGTTAACTAAGGCGATCGTTCTCAGCAAACCGACACGAGAACAGAAAACCAAACACCAAATGTTCTCGCTAATAAGTGGGTGTTGAACAATGAGAATACGGGGACACAGGAAGGGGAACATCACACAATGGGGCCTGTCGGAGGTTGGGGGGTTATGAGAGGCATAGCCAGGGGTGGAGGGATTGGGAAGGGCTATAATTAGGACAAATACCTAATGTAGATGACAGGGGAATGGATGCAACAAACCACCATGGCGCGTGTATACCTATGTAACAAACCTGTACATTCTGCACATGTACCCCAGAATTTAGAGTATAATTTAAAAATAAACCTTAGAAATCAACATTGGCAGATAACTATTAACTAAAACCTTGACTTTATTAGAGTTTTACCAGTTTTGCCCCTTATATCTCTTTTCCATTCCCAGCTCCCATCAGGATACCATGTTACATTTAGTTGTCGTGTCTCCTTACCTCTCCCTTAACTGTGACCGTCTTGCCTTACTTTTTGTGACCTTGTCAGTCTTGAGGATTACTGGTCAGATATTTTGCAGAAAGCTTCTTAATTTGGGGTTGCCTGGTGTTTTCTTTATGATTAAACTGGAGTTCTGGGTTTGAGGGAAAAATTCAACAGAGATGCAGAGCCTTTCTCATGACATCATAGCAGGGGGGCAGGCTATTCATGACTTATTATTGGCGATGTTAAACTCCATCACTTGGTTAAGGTTTGCAGAATTTCTCCAGTCTTGGGTGCCCCACCCCTTCCCTTTCCACAGGACTCTATTCTTCCCAAGCGAATCATAAAGTGAGGGCCACACACAAAAGGTTAGAGAATTAACCTCCACCTCCTAGAGGGGCCAGTATAAATTACTTGAAAGTCTTCTGTGAGAAAGATTTGTCTTTTTTCTCCCATTTATTTATTCATTCAATTATTTATTTATGTGAGTATGGATTCATGGATATTTATCTTATACTTTATATTTTAATCCAGTACTGCATTATTTATTTTGTTCTGAAATGGTTCCATCTTCGGGAGCTGTCTCGGGTTTCCCTGACCCTTTGCTGTGCCCCCATCATTTTGTTTTTTGAGCACTTCTTTACTTTCTGGCACTGTTAGAAGATGCTCCAGGCTCATCTTTTATCTTTTCTTTCCCAGACCTAGTATCAGACATTTCCCTAAGAATCTATGATCTGCTTTATTGGATAACAGTATTAGAAGCCACGATCTAGGTGCTAGACCAAGGAATTTCTAAGGTACTTCCAGCTCTACACCTTTAGGATTCTAGACTTAGGATAAGAATCACTAAAAGTTATTAGCTTTTGTGGAGAATAAAATGAGATCTGCTGTGAATACTAATGAGCTGGCTTTTCTCCTCTCTGGTTTCTGATAACATGTTTCTTTTTCTTGCCCCCTCCCTCCCCACCCCTACTCAGTAGAAGACATCTGTGGGCTTTTGCCACCCACTACCTTGTACCCTTTTACTGGTAAAGGAGTATCCAGAATTTTCTTTGTGAAACTCCCAACCTTTATTCTCAGTGCATATGACTGGAGTGGGGTTAACCCCACCAGCTCCAGTACTAGGTCCTGATAGGATTAAACTAATGAGTACATTCCATGTCTTTGGTCTTGGTAATTTGTGTAGGGATGAGCTTATGGCCTTTGGGGCCAATGGGAGTTGGGCCCAGGGCTTTTAATTAGTTATTAGGTGTTAAAGAAAAATTCTTCTGACACTTGTTAAAAATGACAAGGAAGACCTTTTATTCAAGACTGTTGCACATGGGGAGAGAGACTAAACTCAACTCCAAATACAGCAAAGGCAGCTGGGGATTTATAGCCAATGAACAGAGTGAGGGAGTGGGTACAAAATTACTAAGAGGAACTTGATTAGATATCAAGGGTAGGGGGATTGTTGCTGAAGGCAAGCCAAAGTGGAGGCCTAGTGGAGAAGGGGGCTCAGAGGAGATTGACTAAAGTCTAGTCAAGGACAGAGTCTTTGTCAAGGGGCAGGGAGGCTCTCTCCTCTGTTGGGCTCAAGTTGAAAACCAGGAAGAAGGTGTCCAAGGCTGGCTTTGCATGGAGGAGTGGTGCCAAAATATAGAGAGGGAAGAAGCATCTCCTGATGGTATCATTTGAGTGCCTGAGTCAGGCTATACCTGAAGGCCACCCTGTTCCTGAGCTATCCAGTAGTACAAATCAATAAGTCTCTTGGCAACAAAAAAGCCTGATGGCTGCCCTGTTCCTCTTTTATTCCAGGAATTTAAGTCAGGTTCATCTCCCACTGCCCCATGTCCCCTTTTTCTTCTACCTGAAAGAAAGATAAAGCAATCAAGTCACCTCCACAGACAAGGGCACATTAGCCCCAGACTTGAATGACCCAAGCAGCCCTTTTACAGGCCACACAGTAACCTGGGGAGCTGCTGAGCCAGCACTGTGGCTGATGACTTGCCTTCCTCTGTCAGGAGGCTGGTTTTAGCAGGTAAACTTCTGGTTCAGTTTGGGGCGAGGAAAGCATCACGCAGAATCATAGAGTTAAGGTCTGAGCTGAGAGGAGTCTTAAAGATCCTGTAGTTAAATCTTCTAATTCTCAGATATGCAGGCCAACTGCAGAGAAGGTGAGTGACTTGCCCCAGGTCACCGAGTAATTTAGCAGCAGAGGCTGGTTCAGCACCCACATCTCCTGACTCTGATTCCAGTTGCTCTTTCTATTCTTCATTTTCTTCCCCAAAGATGAGATATTTCTTCTCCAGACTCCCCACCCCTTTCTCCTTGTGTCTTCCATAATTCTTGAAAGAGTTGACCCCAAGCAGAGACCCCACATCCTGCTATAAAATGTCCATGGCACACCAAACACTCCCAGGTACCCACCCATCCCAACCTCCTCTTCTTTCTCCAATGTGTCTTTCCTCACCCACACCCCAGCCTCTACCCATCCTTCTGCCACTGCCCCGTTGCAGCCCTCAGGGATGACACATTGATAATGGCAGGAGGCAGTCAAATGCCTGGGCAGATGGGGCAGATCTCTAGTGAAACCCCACCTCCAAGCCAAAGACAGTTTAAAGCCCAAAAACCAAGCTGCAAGTCAAATCCACGGACCAGATTGAGAACCTGTCTTCCCATTTGGCATGCTTTCCTCTTATTGATCCCCACCCTTCATCTATTTTACATATACCTACTTTTTCCTAATCGTATTTTTACAGTCATGGCTACCTTTGAGTGGTGCCTTTGTTTTAACATTTTTTGCATACTCACAAACCCGTCAGCATGTACTCCCCTGTTCTGACCCCACAAAAGCCCCAAACCCAGTCACACTGGGAGAGAAGCTGCCCAACTTCAACAGGGACCACCCCTGCATCCTCTCTCCACTGAGAGCTGTTCCGTCACTCAATAAAATTCTTCTCCTCCCCCTCACCCTTCAACTGTCAGCATATCCTCATTCTTCTTGGATATGGAACAAGAACTTAGGACCCACTGAATTTGGGTAAGAGCTATAACACAGGCGGGCTGGGGCACACCCAGCCCAGCCATGGGCTGAGCTGATGCACAACCCAGGCGTGGCCAGGGCAGGCCAAATAGGTGGACCACCTCCTGCAGCAGGTAGTATGCCTGAGCAAGGCCCAAGCAGGTGGATCACCAGCCAGAGGTCCCCAGCTGGCAAAGTGACCAAGAAAAATCCTGCATCAACATCCTACCCCACCCCAGCTCAATAAGTCATCTGTGATCCAACTCAAGTCAACTGCACTGACAGATTTGAGCACCTGCTACCAGTCATCATGCTGACAGCTTCCCATTGCCCTGACCCTGTGACCTGCACAACCGCCCTGTCAGGAAGAGTGTATTGGTTTGTTAGCAAAGCTCTTCCTTCTAGGTCTACACACACCCACACACCTCTGCTGCTGCTTCTCCAAGAGCCCTGGGGCTGTTACTTCCTCTTTTTACCTCTTCAGGTAGAGGAACTGAGGATCTAAAAGGTTAAGTCACCACCTCAAGGCCACGCACCTGACCCTAAGGAACCCTAAAGGCCCTTATGGAAAGAGAAAAGGGATACCATAGGTCCCCTACCTCCCACTGCCCCTGTCTGCGGAGATGTGAACCTCCAGGTACAAGCCCAGCTGCAATCCCCAGCCCCCACATAAGTCATTCCTGGCCATTGTTCACATGTGTCTGTAATAAGCTCAGAGCTCTGCTGAGTAAATGTCACCCAGAGCCCCAGGGTAGTTCCATGGAGCAATCAAATACTCCGAATGAAACGCAGCCCTGCTCCCAGATTGTGACTGACTTGCCTGACAATAATTAGTTCATGGTGTCTGAAGTGCGTCTTATTCTCTTGAGGCTCTGCAGTCATTACAAGGTGGTACGTTATTAAAAATGATTTATGGAGGCTAAAAGCTTTGGATGAAGATCTCAGCAGTGAGAACACTGGGTCCACATTGAAGAATTTGCATGAACTAACAGTTTGGATCCAAATCCCAGACCTGTGGCAACCTCCAGCTCTGCAGCCCTGATCGCTGCACTCATTGCCCCTCCGCTCCCTGTGTCCATTTGTTCTGCTTGTAGGGCTCATCCCCCAATCTACCTGGGGAGGGAGGGGCTGATGGAAGCACTATCCCCACCTACAGATGAGGAAAGGGCCCAGAGAGGGAAGGCGATGTGTCCAAAGTCACACAGCAGGGAAGTGGTCACACCAGGGTGGGAAGCCCTGTGGGCCTTGCTCCTCCTCCAGGACTCCCTTCCCTGCTGCCCCTCCCAACCTCCTCAGTGAAAGTTGAGGGATGAGACTGGGGGTCTCTCCTCCCCATAAGCAGCAGCCTAGGCAGTGGGGACCTTCATTCCTCAGCATCTCCTGCCTGGTGGCCAAGCTCCTCCTAGGTTTACACCATACTCTGCCTTCTCCTGCTCTAAGCCCCAGGGCTGTTACCTCCTTCACCCATTTATGTGCCTGCTTTAGTTATTATCTTCAAGGAGAGGCTCAATCCCAAGATAAACACAAAAGACCTGCTGCTGATAATTGAAGTATCCTGTCTTCCTGGATGCAAATAGAGGGGCCACTGTACCCCCTGCGATAACATGCCTTAACCTACATCAGGGCTGAACAGCTCCCCACACATGGTGCATCTCCCTGTCCCACAGGTGCTGGGACCCAGACAGCACCTCACAGGTGCATCTCCCTGTCCCGCAGGTGCTGGGACCCGGGCGGTGCCTCACAGGTGCATCTCCCTATCCCACAGGTGCTGGGACCCGGGCAGCACCTCACGGGTGCATCTCCCTATCCCACAGGTGCTGGGACCTGGGCGGCACCTCACTGGTGCATCTCCCTGTCCCACAGGTGCTGGGACCCCAGCAGCACCTCACAGGTGCATCTCCCTGTCCCACAGGTGCTGGGACCCGGGTGGTGCCTCACAGGTGCATCTCCCTATCCCGAAGGTTCTACAATCTCAGCAACATCTCATAGTGGGTGGAGCACAAGCTCAGGAGACAGGCCACTTTTCCCTGCATCCCACTCTGCCACTTACCAGAAGTGAAGCTTAAGTCAGGTTACCCAACCTCTCTGAATTCTCACCTATAAATAAGAAACAATACTTTTAGAACTCATTTTTTCTCCTCAGAATACCAGAGAACTAAGTTCCATTATTTGGAAGCCAGGCAAGGACACTGTGAAAGGAAAACAGAATCTCGGAACTCCAAACGGACTATGTCAAAGGGAAACGTTAATCTTGGAATCTGAGTCACGCACAGAACGGCTGCTCCTTGTGTTCCTACACGGAGAGCTGCAAGATAGAAGTCCATGTTTCCCAGGCGGACTTCCTCTCCCTGACGACTTCACGTTAACAGCTTATCCCTCAAGGGTGTGGGGCAAAAGGAGACTAGAAATCATCTCCCACCCCAAGACAAACACGTATTTGATTTCTTTCTCCATTCTATATTTATTTTATATAAAGTGCAGATTTGCTGAGTAGGAGACAGACACTAATGGGCTGCTCCTCCACCCTGTCCTTTTCACATGCAATGTGTGGATTCGGTGAATGCTCATCAGAGCCCCACAAGAACGTGACCACGCTCTCCCTCTTTTTTGTTCTTTCCTCCTTTCCCCTCCTGCTTGCTTTTTCCCCTTAAATATTGAAGCCCTCAAAATCCCCTTTGGAAAAAGTTCAGACCACAGATCCTACCGTGGCTTGTGTCTCATTTTCCCTGGCACACCCTCAGCCAAAATACACCTGTAAATTGAGACTCAGCTCCGTCATTTTTCTTTGGTTTACAACATGGCTCTTGCTGCTCAGTTGCCAGCGCTCAGCAAGCAGTAAGATGAACATAAATGTGTGAAGCGCATTCTGTCCACCTGCCTTCTTCCTGCTGTGCCCTCGCCTCACTGGCCGAGATGGCAAGCAGGGCTCTGATCCCTCCCCATGGACCCTGCTTGTCCGGATTCCCTGTGAGCTGTTGACAAAGGCACATCCACTGCCTGTGGTGCTCCAGGGTCATGAAACACCCGGTTCAGCCAGGGGAGCCTGGCAGGGCCCCTTCCACATCTGCAGTGGCCAGTCTGACTCAGGTGACCCCAGGAGGGGCCGAAGCCAACTGGAAAAGTCACCTAATTGGGATAGAGACTGGAGAGGGTCAGGGCAGTAAGGCAGGTGAGCTCAGCAAACCTGGAAGCTGGGTTGGTTCACACATATTCGTTGTGGGGAGCATCCCTGGAGGATTCCCGCTTTTCCCACAATTTTATCATACCAGAAAATGTCTTCTTCACAGAACACCAGCTGCCTCTGCAGGCAAAGGGGGTGAATCATGGTAGTTGCAAGGAGCTGAGGGTCTCAATGGCCGGTGGGAACCAGGTTGGACCAACCTGCCCAGCCCCTTGGTTACCCCTGGGGCTGGGGACCACCTTAGGATGGGAGAGTGTTGGATGATTCCTCTCCTGTGAGATGCAGGGTGTGATTGCCCTGAAGTCGAAGTCTCTCCCAGCTCCAGGATGCCACGATTCTCCTCCCTCTCCAAGCCAGGCCCTTTCCCTTCAAGAGCCTGTGGGAGCAGAAGGCGAGGGGTTCCGTGCCCAGATTCAGTGCCCACAGCAGACACAGGGCAGGGCAGGTGCTCAAGCCAAGGCCTCCTGATGTCCAGTCCAGGGCTTGGGGGTCCTCTGTGCCCATGGGAAGCCAGAGTCCATGCCATGAGGGCATGAGCTTCCTCACCTCTGTCATCACATGGAGAAAATAAACTTGAAATAGGAGGTACCCAGAATCCACCATACAGTTGTGGAAACTGGGTCTCAGAGAGGCCAGGTCATTTTCCCAAGATCTAACAGGTGGGAGGTGGCAGAGCTGGGATTGCAAGCCAGGTCTCAGTGGCTGCAGAGGCCGAGCTCTTAGGTGGCAGAGCTCGGACCATAACCATGGCCTGCTGTCCCTTGGGTTCAGGAAACCCTGTCAGGTCCCAGCCTGCTCTCTTCCCTCATGTCCAGACTGTGAGAGTAACTATTATTTTCAAAGCATCTGCATTTTCTTTGAACCCAACCCCAGGCATCCACAGCTGAACAAATCCTGCGCCTTTAGTTTATGACAGCCTTTGAGAATGTGGCTGACCTGGGCCCGTGACACACCTGTGGCCTGCTTATTGCCTGCTGGGATGTGGCATTGGGATTCTGGCCGTGCCTGTTACATCTTAGTAGTAGGCTTCTCATACTGCTTCAAAGCCAGCAGCTCCTCAGAGATCCCCCAGAGAGACAGGAACAACCAAGCCTCCCAGAGCTCCACCCGGGATGCCTTGTCAAAGGACACAAAATACCCAATTCCACCAGCAGCAGCAGCCGAGCCTGGAAAGCTGACCAGAGAGCAGAGGGCCAATCGGTGGGGCAGTGCAGAAGCCCAGCCCAGCCCCTCTCCAGCCATGAGGGTGCCAAAGCCACGCACGGGGCATGGCAGCAGTGTGAGGACGCCCTTGTCTGCGGGGGGCTGCACTGTATCGGCACTTAGAGAGTTGAGTTTGCTGGTTCTAAGGCCCAGGCTCTGCCTGCCTATTCTCAGGGGCTGCCGCAGACCCTCCATTTGCATCCAGGGAGGCAGCAGCCTTCCGTGGTCAGCAGCAGGTCTTCCGCGTTCATCTGCTGATTGAGTCTCTCCTTGAAGATGATAATGAAAGCAGGCACATTAAGGAAGTAACAGCCCTGGGGCTCGGAGGGGGAGAAGGTGGGTGTGCTGTAGAACCAGGAGGGGCTTGGCCACCAGGCAGGGGGTGCTGAGGGATGGAGGCCCCCCATGGCCATGGTCCTGCACCACACATAATCATGTCCCTAGAGAGTGTATCGGATGCTGAGGGTGCCCCATCCTTGTCCCCTGAGCTCTGGCCCTTTGTAAATCTGCAGCCCTAGCTCAGAGCTGGGCACAGGCTGGTCCTCAGCAAACACTTGGCAAGTGAGTGTCTAGATGAACAGAGCCCCCTCCTCAGACCCCTTGTGCGGGGAATGGGTGGCAGGGGCTTCTCGAAGTCCTCTGGTTTCTGCTGAGCTATCTCTACCCCGCCACATTTTGGGGGGACAGAATTGGGATTCTTTTGCCCCCTTTTGCCCATGGCTTCTCTAGAGCTCATTCCTCGGAGATTGGGCCCAGGACGGAGGAGGCAAAGGGTGGCACCTGTCCCTACCTCCCTTCTCAGGCAAAGTCATCACTCCCCAGGGGGAGAAAGGATGACTCAGACGGAACAGAGGCGGGGACGGAGCAGGAAATGTCACATCGCACAGCAGAAGACGTGATCCAGCACATACATGCCCCTGGTGAACCCAGGCGCTGTAGAAAGAACTGAGCTCAGCCGTGTGGTCCCCCTTACCTTGCCCTCCTGGTCTGCAGGGAGTCTCCCAGCCCTCCATATCCCGTGTAGCGCCTGTTTCAAGCACATTGTTTTTTTCCACTTGATGAAGTACAATTCGTTTAAGGCTCTCTATTGGTTGTTTCATGTCTCCAAAGCATATTTTTCACAGGAAGGCCAATTCCAAGAAAAGACTTAAGAGACTGCAGAAATCAAATCTATTCACAAGTGGAAAGTGGCCAGTTGCTAAAGGAGTGGCCTTTGACTAAGACCCCTTGGACTAAATATTGTGAAAACTGACTGGCCTTTCGGGGAGGGCTGGGGCATTTCCAAGTCCAGAAAGAATGATCAAAGGAGCCGCATGGGCTGGCAAATCAGTCTCATGCAGGGGGCTGAGAGTCCTTTCCAGTCCACCCCTACTGTAAAGGGGGCCTGTGTTCCTCAAACCACATAACTAGTCAGGAAACAGCCTGTGTCTCCGTCAGCCCCCCATGGTTTGGGCTTTGGGGCATCTTCACATGTGCAGGGTAGTGAGGAGTAAGAGAACCAGAAATCCCACCTCAGGGCCACAATTCCAAAACAGCAGAGACCACTTATAGAGATCGGGAGACGGCTGACGGGTGGGGAAGAGGACCAAGGGGAAGGAGGGATGTTCCTTTAATTCTAGAACATCTGAAAAATTGGGGTAATTTCCAAAGATTCCGAGTACTGGAGAGGGGCAAGGGCCCAATGTCTTATAGCACAGATTCCGTTACCTGCAGTTAGCCGGGGTCCCAAAATATTAGATGGAAAATTCCAGCAATAAACAATCGATATGTTTTAAATTGCATACGGCTCTCGGTATCATGATGCTATCCTGCGCTGTGCAGCTCTGTCCTGCCAGGGAGGTGAACTCTCCCTTGGGCATATCCTCCCTTAGGCATATGGGATGAGCAGCTGTGTAGGCCTCTCATCCCATAGACACTTGGCAGCCGGCTAGCTTATCGGATCAATCATCACCGTATCCATACTGCAGCACTGTGTTCGTCACCCTTATTTTGCTTACTAATGGCCACAAGGCATAAGAGCAGTGATGCTGACTGTTCAGACATGACAAAAAGAAGCCATAAAGTGCTTCCTTTAAGTGAAAAGGTAAAAGTTCTTTGTTTAAGGAAAGAAACAATGGTATACCTAGGGATCAGTATTATCTGGGGCTTCGGGCATCCGCTGGGGATCATAGAACCTATCTTCTGCTAATAAGGGGGCTACTGTATTTGAAGACAACTCTCCTAACTCGTCCCTACAGGGTTTTGCCTTCTTCAGTTTCCTCAGCCCCAGCTTTCAGCATTATTCATTTATTCATCACACATCCTTCACCAAGCTGTCTCCTCTAACCAAGCTTGAGTTTTTTGTCCCTTTTTAGTCTCACAAAGCTGGATGCAGTTCTCCAAGGAAGAACTTATGGGGGAGAATCGTGCTCAACACATAACTTCGGAAATAATTGCAGTGAAATTAAACACGGTATTGTACCATTCGATACCGGAAGCGCTCCAACCTGCAAGGAAGTTGCAGCCTCCGAACTCAGCCAGAAGGCTCAGCAGTCAACTTATGAAAAAGCAGGTGCTCACAGTGAGGGGAAGCCACGCCCAGAAATGAGCAGCTGGGCTTGCCCTGTGAGACGGAAACAGGAGCTCTGAGTCGCAGGAGTCACCGCAGGCCTGTGCTGGGCCCCTCTGGCTTGTGCTGACACACAGTGGTGAGGCCACCACCTGCCTCTCCACACCCAAGGCTGGGAATAATGGATTTTCATGCCTCTCCACATCAGAGAGAGAAAGGGGCCAGCAGCAGACATTTTCCAGATGCTTCTGCTTTTCAGGGCAAACAGATACTGTCCAGCAGGACCTGCTGATGTGAGAGGTACCATGGCCAGTGGGGAAATCGTGGCCCTTGGGGTCCAACAGACCAGGGAGTGAATCCCAGCTCTTATGAACTCCATGACCTTGACTGATTACTCAGCAGCTCTGAGCCTCAGTTTCCTCACCTGACACATAGGGTAATAATAACAGCCTCTGTTTTCTTTTTAAACGGAATGAGCTCCACATGATCGCCCATGTGCCTGCCTGGCATGTGTGCATTCCCCTAGACCGGTGCTGAGGAAGACGCTGAGGGCAGGCTGGGATTTTGGAGGGCTGTACATATGAATTTCTACTTTTTTTCCCCCCCTCTTACCTCTCAACCTTGGACGAGGCCTCTAGCTGGCCTGGCCCTTTACATGACATGCAACCCTTCCTCCCAGCAACAGGCTGCTGGACCATGGTTCCCTCTAACCCCCAAAATTAAAGAATAGAGAGGGGCTCTGAACCCATTCTGCTGGCTCAAATCCACTCTGAGAGCAAGAACAGTCCAGTTTCCCTGTGTCTATAGGCAGGAGTGGGGTGCAATTTACAGGCAGACCCAGCTGTGGAATCAGGGAGAACAGTAGGGCAATTTTGCCAACAATCTAGGCAGGAAATGATTGTGGGTGCATTAAGAACCTCCCCTCTGCAGGGTGGAGCTGTGGGTTATAAATAGCGAATTTTTTTCAAAAGTCTCCAGGACAGCACCTGGCAGAACTCTCTTCACTTCTGTCCCAGGGGAGGCTGGCTGGACCCTCACACCTAGAAGGCACTTGTTCCATGCTCACTCCCAGATTTCCTCTGTGCCTCTGCCTCTGTCTCCAGGCCCTTCTCACTCTTCTCTGTCCCCCGCCTTTGGGACAGGACTCCCTCCAGTGTCCTGGGTCATCTCCTTGACTTGGCTCTGAACTTGCTGATGTGGGACTGGAGGCTGGACTTCGGGAAGGGCAGCTGTGCCCCTCCACTCCATCAGCCTGGCTCTTCACCAAGGACCAAACCCAGCCAGATGGGCCAGGAAGGCAGTGCAGAGTGGGGGAGACCAGCATGTCCTAGGCACCGGCTGTGTGTGGAGAACTGTGCCTTCATCGGCTCATGTGATCTTCACGGCAAGCCTGTGGGGTGGCGAGACTCAGCCCCATTTTGTTGATGAAAAACGGAGATGTAGAGCAGTAATTCTACTCTACCACGGCCGGGGCTTCCTGAGCTGTATGTGAGTCAAGATGCCCCTGGCTCCTCAGCCTGGCTCCTGCGTGGTGGTGGAGAAAGCCCCTCCCCACACAGCCCCCGTGAAGATGCTCCAGAGTCCTGGAAGAGGGCTTGGGAGGGAGTAGAAGACAGAGCACCAGGAAGCAGCAGGAGAGGCGGTTGGGGGGAACCTGCACTGGGTCGGCCTGCCTGGGCCTGTCTCTCTCCCTCTCACAAGCCGGATGACCTTTGGGCAAGTCACTTCACTCCTCTGAGCCTCAGTGTCCTCATCCACAACCCCAGGCCATAAACCCGTCTGCCCGGGTTTCTGCGGGGGTAGCTGAGCTCGACGTTTGTGGAAGTGCCCGGCGCAGACCTCGGCCTGCTGGAGAGGGGCAGGAGCTGAGCCTCCTGCACCATATGGAGAAGGCCTAGGACTAGAACCCGGGGTTCTGATGCCCGACTCGACCCTCCTCCCCTTCCTCCTGTTTCAGAGGCTGCAACCTCTGGCCCCAACCCCCTTAGACCCAACATAGGGCCCCTCCTTTGGCCCTGTGCCCTTCACAGGCATTTGAAGACGCCAGAATTAATCGGGCACCACTTACATGGCTGACCGTGACCACAGCTTCAGCAACAGCCCCTTTTCCATCCCCCTCCCGCCTCTCATGGTCCCACATCCTGCAGTAGCTGAGCCAATCTGCGGGAGCCCTGATGGAGGGTGGGGCCCCCTGAGGACTGCTGCGCATTCCCTGTAATGACGTTCATTACTCTGTCTGACATCAGGACCGTTCTCAGGTTAATATGTTTAACTAAATGAGGCATTTATTTCCTGTTAGAAAACTCCTGAAGAAGCATGTTTGCTCCTGATGAGCTCAGCTGATGAATAGATTAATACCAGGCTTGAGAAGCTGACCGAGAAAACAAATCCAACTGGCTTTTTTTTCTTCTTTAGTAATGGACTGTGCTTAAATTAATTTGCGTAAAACTGCTCACTTCTTAGGCGAAGAAACAGAATCCTTGCTCGGCTCTGTGACACCTCCTCCACCTGCCTACCTGTTCCCCTCCCCACACCCCCAGCACCAGCTCCAAGGACGAAAACACCAAGTGCCAGTGGACTATGGGGGAAGAAAAGAGCCTGAAACTGATTGCAGGAGAGGCTGGGTGTGAACGCAAAGCTCTTGCAGGGTGGCAAGGCCTCAAGGACGTGTTGACATAGCTGGGAGTCTCGCTGGTCCGTCCCTGTCATTTAACAAGTCTGTAGGGTTCCCTGTTCTAGCCCCAGTGCCCACTCATAGGTATTTGTTGAACAAGCAAAAAAGATACTCAACAAATGGCGACCCTCACATTCAGGGAATCACATGACGTCAAGAGGGAGGAGATGCCTGGTGTCCCAGACACATCTGGTAGGTAAGCCAATGTTCAGTGACTCCTGGCCCAAGCACCAAGCATGACCCAAAGACGAAATTTTCTTTGCTGACTATGATCAGTGGATCCTCCCACTTGGGGCCCTTAAAACCACCGCCAGCCATGAGTGATGTCAACCAGCACACGCAACCCTTCTTCCCAGAGGTAGGCTGCTGAACCATGACAATTCTGTGCCTATCCCCTCTAACCCCCCAAATTAGAGAATAGGGAAGGACTCTGCACCCTCTCTGTGCCCATCCTGCTGGTTCAGTGACCACAGTCCACTCTGAGAGCAAGAACAATTCGGTTTCCCAGTGTCCAAAGGCAGGAGTGGGGTGTGATTTACAGGCAGGCCAAGCTGTGGTACCAGGGAGACCCGTTGGGCAACTTTGCCAATAATCTAGGCAGGAAATGATGGTGGGAGCATCAGGAAACCTCCCCTCTGCAGGGTGGAGCTGTGAGTTATAAATAATGCATTTTTTCCAAAAGTCTCCAGGACAGCACCCGGCAGACCAGACAGTAGCCCCTCAGGAGATGCCTCTGATTCCTAGTACACGGTTGGTGCTGAGGCTTCTGAAAAGGAATCTCTCAGCAGCCTGGCCTCGTGTTTCTTCGCCCAGTAGCTGCGTCTAATCTCTCCAAGGAGAGGAAAAGGGCAAACTCAAGGTGCAAAGAAAAGTTGCTGCTGATGAAATTGCAGGGGGCAGGAGGCAAGTCCCTTATGCAGAGGGGAGTCCCTTGTGCAGGAGGGGCTATCTTTGCAGCAGTGGAGAAAGGAAGAGGACAGGATTAGATCATGATAAAACCCTAACCTTTCACATGTTCAACATGTGCTTACGTGACTCTTCTCCAGAATATTCTGAAGGGAGAGTGACCTTTAAAGGTGATGTCCTCTTTTCTCATTTTAAACGAAACAAGTGTAGGAGTGAAAGTACATGTGTGGAGGCTGGAATTCTCCCATATCAAACCCTTTTCTCCTGCAGTATATTCTCTCAATGGGACTTTAACTGGATGTAATTACACTGATAGCACGCTATGTTCACACAAGCGAGAGATCACGCACATTTCTGTTGGAGTGAAACTGACAGCCACTTTGAATACGCAAATGTGGCTTTTAAGCGTGTGTGTGTGTGTTGTGGGGCAGGAGCGAAGGGGGGTTTGGAAAAGCAAAGACAGCATCAGGACAAAGTATCTTCCTGCTTTCCAAAGGCAGCAGCTCCGTGCTTGCCGGCTCTGTTCTCCATCAGTGCATCTGACAGAGAAGTCACAGGCGAGGTCAGACGTCACCCCATGGAGGAAAGAGGTGGAGCCACACCCTAGCAGGGGCCTGGGCTGGGCTCTCCCACAGCGGGCTGGGTGATCTCCCTACTGCAGGCCTCAGTTTCCCCAGTGTGTAAAACAAAGCCATTGAGCCTGTTGCTGTTGAAGGATCCTTCTGATCTGAACATTACAGTAAGTCAAAGTGCAGCCTGGATGAAGGATGATAAGGAGCAGTGGGTGGACAGGAGGGAGCCACCATCAGATGAGCTTGTCCCTGTGTTCAGTCTTGTCTTTACTACTGCAGGCCAGGACCAGCCTCTGCGTTCTTTGCCTGGAGGCTTTCTCTGACCACCAAATTCGACTCTGATGCACTGGTGGGAGGCCTTAAGTGCCTGGGAATTAATGCCCCTCCCCTGGGAGGGAAGAGTACTCAATCTATGCCTAAGGGCAGTTCTATGTTCATACCCCAGCTCTCTCGCTGTTCTGGTGGGGTGACCGTGGCGCACGTGCCTGGCACTGGCTCCTGGGTTTTCCCATCCGATATTCCTCCAGTCACCCACAGTGGGGACCACACTCATAACACAGTCTTTATTACATGGCTTCCTTTCCCTGTCTCACCTCCCCATGTGCCCCAGGTGTTCCCTTCACCTCCCAACTGAATCACAGGCCTCAAACCCTTCAAGTTCTGGCACTAGGGGACACCAAGATGAAGACAGTAACTGCATTTATCGCCAAAATGAAGATAGTAACTAAGAAATACAGAAGGGTGCAGGAGGGATGCTGGGGTGGTGCCGGGCCTGGGTGCTCCTCCCATGGGTGCGTTCAGGAATGGAAAGTCCTTTGAGCTGGATACTTATGATATATATGTACAGAGAGTCCCTCACTCACAATGGTTTGACTCATGACTTTTCAACTTTTCAATGCTGCGAAAGCAATATGCGTTCAGTAGAAAGCAATATGATACCGTAACCAGGCTGCTTAACTTCAAAATTTATTTTAAAACTTTTTTTTACCTTTCCCTTGAGTTTCAAGATATAACCTTTACAATGAGTTTGGGTCCTTTGTAGGGACATGGGTGAACCTGGAAACCATCATTCTCAGCAAACTGACAGAAGAGCAGAAGATCAAACACTGCATGTTCTCACTCATAGGCGGGTGTTGAACAATGAGAACACATGGACACAGGGAGGGGAGCACTACACACTGGGGTCAGTTGGGGGGAAATAGGGGAGGGACG
>NW_016107354.1:12641301-12670857 GCF_001604975.1 Cebus imitator | reverse complement strand
ATGCCAGATGTAGGTGATGGGGAGGAAGGCAGCAAATCACACTGCCACATGTGTACCTATGCAACAATTTTGCATGTTCTTCACATGTACCCCAAAACCTAAAATGCAACAAAATAAATAAATGGGAAAAAATAAAAATAAATAAAAATAAATAAAAATAAAAAAAAAGATATAACCTTAAAAGCAAACTCCAGAGGCCTTTTTCCTTAGCCTTAAAATAGTTGCCAAGTCCCTTCCTTTCTCACGATATATAATCCCTTCATAGCTATCTAACTGTATCTGGTATCTAATTACATGCCTTCTTAGAAGTTCTAATCTTGAGACAGAAAGACCAAGCCCAGAGGCGCAGCTACAAAATTCCGGAGATTACTCCAAGGCAGACAGTCAACAACCCAGCCATTGTTGAGATGATGGCAGCCCGTGCTCCAAGTAGACTGGGACCCATAACGGCCACTGAAATAAGATACACGGACATTATTATGCTCAGCACGATTCTTACATGCCTTCCATATCAAGTTTTCCCGTTTTATGCCCTTGCTTTTCCCCCAGGAATCAAAATGGTTACCTTGGATGGGAATCCAGCCACTTCCCTATTACTAGTTTTGGTTATTAAAGTCACTTTCTTCCTACCATACCTTGCTCTTGTTAATTAGACTCTGCAAACAGTGATCGACTGAAGCCGCATTCAGTTACGACACTCTCTAGATGCCAGGCAATGACCGTGAGCTGTAGCTCTCAGCCAACCGTGCGGTCACCAGGGTAAACAAAGGACATTCTACGGCGGACTGTGTTGCCGGATGATTTCGCCCAGCTGCAGGCTGATGTAGGTGTTCCGAGCACTTTTGAAGTCAGCTAAGCCAAGCTATGATGTTCAGTAGGTTAGGTGTATTAAGTACATTTTCTACTTCCGGTATTTTCAACTTATGATGGGTTTATAGAGACATGAAGTTGAGGATCACCTCTCCCTTTCTCTGTGTATGTTTCACACTACACCATAACAAAAAGTGTGTTGTAAAAAGAAGGCAGGGCCAGTGCGGTGCTTCACACCTATAATCCCAACACTTCGGGAGGTCGAGGCAGATCACCTGAGGTCAGGAGTTCGAGATCAGCCTGGCCCATGGGGCAAAACCCTGTCTCTACTAAAAATACAAAAGTTAGCCGGGCATGGTGGTGCGCACCTGTAATCCCAGGTACTCAGGAGGCTGAAGCAGGAGAATCACTTGAACCCAAGAGGCAGTGGTTGCAGTGAGCTGAGATCATGCCATTGTACTCCAGTATCTGGGCAGCAAGAACAAAACTCTGTCTAAACAACAAAGGTAGGCCCCAGAAGGAAGGCCCCCCCTTTTTTTTTTTTTTTTTTTTAGACAGAGTCTCACTTCATCACCAGACAGCAGGCTGGAGTACAGTGGCGCAATCTTGGCTCACTGCAACCTCCGCCTCCCAGGTTCAAGCAATTCTCCTGCCTCAGCCTCCCAAGTAGCTGGGACTACAGGCAAGTGTCATCCTGTCCAGCTAATTTTTGTATTTTTAGTAGAGACAGGGTTTCACCATGTTGGCCAGGATGGTCTCAATCTCTCGACCTCGTGATCTGCCTGCCTTGGCCTCCTTTTAACTGAGATGCACAGAATATGCTGGGATGGGAGTGGTGAGAGTGGTAAGAGTCACGCTGGACAAACAATCCGCAGAGCACATTAACAAAGACATTATTTTTGTCAACGGATGAATGAATCAATTATTAATTGGAAAATGCATGAATCATTGAGTAAACCAATAAACTGAGGAATCATGAGTAAATGCATGGATGAGGTGATGAATGAATGAGCAGGCTCGGGAGTGAGTGAATGCATGAACCAATGAAATAAAGGACGACAGAAGGAATGGTTGATGACTAAGGACCTGGATGTACCATGGACAAGAAGGGAGAATGAATAAATGAAAGGGTAAACAATGGAAGTAGGATTGAATGAACCAAGGACTGAAACAAGAAATGCATTAACACATGAAAGAGCATGTGAAGAAATAGATGAAACAATAAACCAAAAAAAATATTGAAGAGGCTAATGAATGAATGGATGTAAAATGATAAGAAACAGCAAACAAATAGTTGTGCAAATACATAAATGGATAAATGGTTGAATGTGTTCCAGCTGGACATGAGGGGAAAGTAATTTACAGAGCAGAAAACTCCGTCTCCAAGGAAAGCATCTCCGCTCAGATGCCTGGGGCCAAGGTCTTGGCAAATCAGCGCATTCCTCTAAGAGAACGTTCCTAAAGTGACTTCAGTTCAGATTTAATCAGAACATTACTAACCAAATATCAATGCTGGTATAACATGGGCCACTCCCTAGGATAAACCCTAGGTATAGCGGAAAGAGAAAGCAATGCCTACATTGCTTTCACATTTAGGTCACCAATTATGCCGCAAACATAATTTACATAACAGTTTTAATAATCAATATTTAAATAACACATTTTTACTATCTCCCTAAAAATCCAAGCAGAGTAATTAACGTCAGCCTGAGAAGTTTTTCTGTGTAGCCTGGGAATGAGCAATAAGGGTTAAGCTGTCACCGTGGTCATCTCATGAGACCCTGAGTCCAGGTGATGCTGTGGACAGAGCTTAGGTACAGCAGGGACTCAAAGAACCTGGGCCCAAACCATCAGACCAGTGACTCCTGCATCTGGACCTCAGTTACTCCCCTGTAAAATGAGGATGGTTCCCCAAATTCCAAAACTCACTGAGGAGTTGGGGAGCTCTCACACGAGACCTGGATCTGGGTCAGAGTTTGTCACACCCACCACACCCCTCATCCTGAATAAATGGATCTAGTCTCCCTCCTCGGTGCATCTCAGCAGCAGTGGTGGGGCTGGGCACACAGCAAGTGCTGAGTAAGCACTGGACCAGGGAATGGATGAATGATCTTAGTCTACAGTGCGTGTTTTAGGAGCTGCCCTGAGTGCCTTGCAGAACAACTGTGGTTTGATGAACAGGTGCTTCTCACCGCATGTCCTTGAGTCACTGGTCACACTCCTCCAACCGTCCCTTGTTCTTTTAACTCCCCCGGACTCCACCTGTCTGGACCCCTCCTGCTGCTGTGTGCTGCCTCTAACGCTGCGTGGGCCTGGGTAGCATGGAAACAAGCAGGGGGGCTTGGGAAGAAAGTGAGACTTGACAGCTCTGAATGAGGCCATGGGGTCTGCACTGAGTGAAAGCCCAGGAGGAGACAACGCGTCTTGGCGTCTCCACGCCAACCCTGGCACTGCCAGCATTGATAAGAGGTCAACCTGTGGGTCTCACCCCTGCAGGGCTGACGGTGGGTGGAGACTCGCCTGGAGGGGCTGGGGAGGATCCAGGTCCCTTGACAAGGACTCGATGTGGCCCCGCTGTCCCTCGTGTGGACTGAACCTGTGATTCGGGTCTGCACCTGTGATTCTGGGACTTCTTCCTGCTCCTACAAGTCTGTTTTCCTAAATAATCCAGCCCATTCAACTGTCTTCTTGCTCTAAGGCAGTGGAAACCGCACCTCCCTGGGTCCCATCTGCAGGGGATGAACAGCCCCTCGTCCCTCGCCTGTGTCCCACCCTCCTGATGCTTCACTTCTCCACCCTGTGCCCACTTCTTCCAGCTTGAGTGACAGTCACGCCTCCCCAGTCAGACCTGATGGCAGTGGCCAGGCAGGGGTGTGAGAGACAGAGGAGGCCAGTCTAAGAGGGAGGCAGGAACCAACCGCAAGGGGCCTGGATTTCCATGGAGAGGAGCATGGACTTCATCCCGTGAGCAGCGAGGGCAGGTGGAGAGAGCACGAGTCGGCTCTGTGCAGCCAAACTTAGCGGATTCCACATCCAGGGGCCGGAAACCTGGAGGTAGCCCTGGTGGGCCCAGGGGATCATGTGACCATGAATTACCTTGGGGTCTGTCACCTGCAGCACCCCCAGTGATTCCAGGGCCAACAGCCAACACGTCTCCCCACCTTAGCTGATGGCGTTGGGCACAGAGATACAGTGACTGCCCCCACCGGTGATCTCACAGGCTTGGTCCAGCAGGGCCATTCTGACTTGGATTCCCCCACGCCCTCTGCTCTCCCCTAGCAAGTCCAGCCTCAGGGGATGCCCCAGCATGTCCCCCATGAGCTGGATCAGGGGAACTCTGTTCACCTGCATCAACAGCCAAGGACACCCCAGGCCACCTCTGGGTGGGGGAGCCACAGGTGACCCAGCTGCTCTTCTGTTTGCCATATTCTTCAAATTGTCCTTGATCATCACAAATTGCCCCTAAAGACAGAGAAAGAAGTTATTTTTTAAAAAGAGAGAAAGAAATAGACAGAAGTGGCTCCTATAAAATCAGATCAAGTTTCCTTCTACACAATTAAACACAGGCATTTAAAATGCCCTTTCCCACAAAGCACCAGCTTCCTTATTTGGTAAGGAAGGGACTGGAAGTTTCTGGGAATTTCAGGAACAAAAGCAATGAGGGCTTCAGAGTCAGACAGACCTGAGTATGAGTCTCAGCCCAGCCACGTTGTTGGGCGGGTTTCATTCACCTCCCGAACCTCCATTTCCTAATTTCTAAAGGGGGGATAGCACCTCTCACAGGTATACATGGAGGAATGTGGGTAAAACAGCATTGTCCCTGGGATGCTGTGAACATCCAAAACAGGCTGATGCTGTTACAGACCAAATGAAGAATAAAGACACAACAGAGTTGTCTTGGGACAGACACTTCTTGTGTTTTTTTTTGTTCCTTTGAAAATTTCCTGACGGACTGATTGAGCCACCTAGATAATTTCTTATTCTGATAAAATAAAGCTTGGCCGCAAAAATCCCCACCGTCAAAGAAGGGAAGAAAAAGACACATTGTACTGAGCATAAAACTCACTTCTTACACAAGACCCTGGGATCCGGGGGGGTGAAGGGCAGCTGCTCACCCATGCCAGTGGTTTCTGCACTGAGGACTTGGTGAGAGGGTCTCACTGTGCTCACTGTGTCCCCATAGCAGCTGCAAAGGGGCATCATTCTCCCACTGTACAGATGAGGAAACCGAGGGCAGTGATGTCACTTCAGTGACAGACTTTTACTGAGCACCTACTGAGTGTGACCCAGCGGTGAATAAGACAAATTCCCTGCTCTCATGGAGCTGGTGTTGTGCCGGGGAACGTGGATCATAAGAGATGAATATGTAAAATGTGTCTGACAATGACCAGTGCTAGGAAGTCTGGGGCCTGTTTGTCCTGAGGGAAATCTTGCTTGCGTCCTGACACTGAGGCTTCTCAGAGCTGCCTTCATCTGGGGAGGTTCTTGACATGAAGAACACTGTGTGGGAATAATGGATGCATAGAGGATCCTTTATTCATTCATTCATTCATTACCCAGGCCCAGCCCTGGGTACAAATCAGTGAAACCAGACCAGTCCTCTCCCACAGCTCACACTCCAGCCAGGGCCTGAAGCCTACAAGTCAGCGCAGATCAGCAAGGTGATGCCAGCTCTTGGCTTCCCTAAGCCTCAGGCTCCTTGCCTGTGCAGCAGAGGTGACAGCAGTGAACCCCAGCGTGGGTCACGCTAATAGCAGGAGCCACCACTCATTGACTGGGTGGCCCATGCTGGGAACACTGCCAAAGCAGATCAGCACACCTCATCTCTGCCCACACACCTCATCTCTGCCCAGCCTCGTGACCGCCCTGTGCACCACAAAGAACAGATGAGGAAACCAAGGCCCAGAGAGGTGACCTCAACTGGTCAAGGTCACAGGGTCAACAGGTGGCTTCAGGGTCAGAAGACTCCCGCTGTGTCCAGGCTCAGCCATTCCTCAGCTGCGTGACCTCGGCAAGCCTCTCACCTCGAGGGCCTCAGTTTCCTCATCAGCAAAGTGAAGATGACAGTGGTCCCTTCCTCATGTGGCTATTGGGAGGGTTAGGTGAGATGGCACGTGGGGTGCACTGAGGGCTGTGCCTGGTGCAGAGTCACACAGCAATAGTGCCAGCAACCCGCCCTTGTGTGGTGCCTACTGAAATCGATCCTGATGATCACTATCAAATGGAACACGCTATTAAAACCCTTTAACCAAACGTGCTATTCTCTCCAGTTTACCGATGAGGAAATCAGGGTCAGAGGGGTAAAGGCATTCACTAAAGTAAGAATAGCGGGATTTTTTTTTTTTTTTTTTTTCAACTTATTTGTGATTTCTATTGATCCTGGGTTTGGTTTTTGTTTTTCTTTTTTTCTTTCTTTTCATTTTTTTGCTTTTTGCTTTGCTTTCTTTCTTTCTTCTGTTTATTATATTGATCAAATATTCTCTATTACCTTTTTAGTTTTGAAAGTCTACATTTTGTTTTGCTCCATTTAATAGTTACCTTAAAATGAAATAGCATATTTGAATTAAACCAGACTAATGCTAATAAATCTCTCTCCCCTCTCCCTAACAACACCAGGACCTTAACTCTGATCTCCCCCTTCTGAATTTTATTTATATATTTATTACTTTTTGTTTATTTATTTAATTTTTAGAAACACGGCCTATGTTGTTCAGGCTGGCCTTGAACTCCTTGGCTCAAGCAATGATCCCACCTCAGGCTCCCAAGTAGCTGGGACTACAGGTGTGTGCCACCACACCCCGCTTTCACTCCCATTTTAATGCTGGTTTTATGTAGTGTTATGATTCTATCTTCTTTTTGTAATTCTTCAACTTAGTTCTTACTCTTATTGTTGTTGGTTTTTCTTGTTTTATCTAGCTACCAAATAATTCCATTTTCCTTAAGCACATTAACCTTTCTGCATGCTGTTGCTCTTTTCTTCTTAGTCCTTCCTTTTAGGTTCAATGTCCTTCTTCTTAAACTGATTTTTTATCAGTTCCCTTAACAAGATCTCCTGAGCAGTAAACTCTCAGTTTGTATCTGAAAATATATTTTTTTCTCTCTCATCAACCTTTAGTTGGTGGCATAGCTAAAACTAGAATTCTACTTCACTATTCTTCATGGTACCTAAAACATTCCATCGTTTTCTGGTCTCTATTGTTGCCACTGTGTAATCTGTTGTCTTCTCATTGTGTGTCTTTCCTTTGTTGTGATCCATCTTTCTATGGTTGCCTTCTTTTTTTCCCCTTTTTAACATAAATGAAAAAAGAAATGCATAGCCAAATCTCCCTGATGCTCCACTCCAGTCACGAGTTCCTTCACCAAAGGTAACAACTTCTAACACCATAGATTAGATTTGCTTGTTTTAGAAATTTTTGTAAATATAGTATATTTTATTATTCACATTTGTATTTTGTAAATAAATGTAGTATATTCACATTTGCCTCTGAATTATTTTTCTTCTCAACCGTAGTTTCAGTTTATCAATTCCCATTGAAATCATCATAGATATAGGTATTGGTAGATTCAGGTCTAGATACGCATACAGTTTGGTTTAGCTTTCTTAGGATTCATAGGACTTATTGAATCCAAAATTCATCTTCTATAAATTCTGAAAAATTCCTGATCCTTATTGATTTGAGTGTTTTCTCATTTATTCTTTTATTACATTCTAGAGCTCCTATTTCATGTAGGGTGGATCATCTTATACTAACCTAATTCTCTTAGTTTTACTTTTGTATTTTACTCCAATTTGCTTCTCTGACCTGTACTCTGGAACGTTTCCTTTTGTCTACATTCGTGTTCACAGTTTTCTCTTTAACTTTGTCAACTGAAGAATCACTAGGTTTATAAATCTGGAAAGAAGAGCTTTATTTCTTATAAAGGGTTGCAGCCTACAGGCTGGCCATCCCACACACTGAAAGGCAGAGCCTCTGGCAGAAGTCAAAAGCAAAAATTTTGAGGGAGGGAAGGATAAAACAGGAATGTTTGCTGAATGGGTTGGCCAAGTATATATATTTAATAAGCTATAGTAAGAGTCATGAATATTTATGAAAGGAGAAACATGTGCTCACACAACTGAACTTTATGCCTCTTTGTGTTCCTCATGTTCAAAAATGCTAGCATGATCCAACGGTGGAGTTTTCAGCCCTCTGATGTCAAAAGATGAAGCAGAAAACACAAAAAACCTCATTGTACATCCTCTGTAGCCTGGCCAGAACTACATCATGGTCAGTGGCCTCTTATCAGGAAGGAATGCTGGTCAGTTGCTGTGTCAAAAGCCCAAAAGGGAAGGAAAGCATCAGGTGATTGTTTGAAATCAGCAGTGGCATGGCTCTTTTAAAAGGGCTGACTGCTGTTTAACCCTTAGGGAAGACAGACAAATGGCAATTAGCAAGGGAAAGGTACAACACAGTGTGCCCAGCCTCCTGTCCTCTTATGGCCAGGAACTCAGTTCTTAAGGTTTCTCTGGGGTTGCCTTGGTGAAGAGGAGATCTCTTTAGTCTATCAGGGTGCTCAGGATTTTATTTTTGTTTCTCAGCTTTGCCTCTTACGTTACTTTAATCACGTATTCATTCACTGAGTTTTTATTCCAAAGATTATACATTTTATTTGTAGGGCAATATTTTGTTTCTCAATATTCCTGCTCTTTTAAAATAATATCTGGTTTTATTCTTAGGATTTTGATTATTTCTTTTATGTCTTTATTTTAAATGTACTTATCTTAGAGTTTTCCTTGGTATATGGGAGGGGGTGTAAATTCTGGAGACTCCTAGGAAGACCTAGAGGAAGAAAATGGGGACAAAAAAATTCCAACAGATATAGTTGGTCACAGGTGAGCACAGGTCAGACAAGTGGTTTTTTTTTTTTTTTTTTTTTTGTATCAGCAGCCAGGAGAAAATGGGCATGTCCATCCTAAGAGGACTCTGAACTTCAGGACCTGGGAAGCAACGCCTCACCCAACATTCAGTATCACATTTCCTCATAAATGGATTCTGGAGATCCAGGTAGAGTCCCAAAGAGGATACAGAGATGATCGAAAGGGCAGAGCCAAGTGCTTCATGGGTTGGAGGGAAAAAGTATTAGCATTAATAGGAATAACCAATAAGCATTGTAGATAACACTTACGAAGGGCTTGCTATGTGTCAGTCACTAAGTGTTTGATATATATCCATTTATTTCATCCTCAAACACAAGCAGAATACTAGGACATTGAAGCCAGAAGAGATGAATTCATTAGAGAAAAGGAGTTGGGGGATGGGGTGGAGGTGGCGCGATGTGGTAATCAGATGGTCAGAGTTCACATCTCTCTCCAGCTGGGCTCTCATCAGCTGTGTGTGTGGCCTTCAACCAGCGACTCTGTGTCTCTAAGTTTCCTCCTCTGTGAAGTGGGAAGATGGAATACACTCCCTGCAGACCCTTGGGCATGATACAGGCTGCAGAGATGAGAGTGTTCATTCTTCCCCTGAAGCTGGGGTCAGAACTAAAGCCTCCGCCAGCCAGCTCCAGGCACACTCAGAGCTGGAGAAGCGCAGAGGAGGAGGATCGGCCCTTACTGAGAAAGGGGTGGCCGAGTCGGCTTCCGGAAATTGCACTGGATTTTGTGGGGCATGGAACACCCGGGGACCTGAAATCCTAGTGTTCTGGGGCTCATGCCTGGTTTCCGGCAGGCAGTAGCAGGCACTGAGTGCCAACATAGCACCTCTGTCAGCGCAGGAGCTGAGTTCCTGCAGAGGAGACCCCACGCCCGATGCAAGGATCTCTTTGATTACTTTTTAATGAAAAACACCTTTTCTTCCAAGCTGAAATTATATTGTCAGCAGTTAATTATCACTTGTTAAACAAGTGTGCGCCTGAATTGTTGGTTTAATTTCCATAAAGGTTTGCAAAAAAACTCCTTTCTGTTATTTATGAGGGCTCCCTGAGAAAGAGACATTCAGCGTTAGGAATGGAGCTTTTTTAATACAGATTTTTTTTAATGAACAGGGTTTTTCTTTTGGCATGGAATCAGAGCTCCTTGTAAATAACAGGAAAACATTCAGTCTAGTTTCAGCAAACAAAAATGAGGGGGTGGGTGCTGGCTCCAGGGGTGTCCTAGGGAACGTAAGGACCTGGGTCTGACTCAGCATGGAACAGGGACCCAGGCAACCCCGACCATCCGCCTGCTCATGGGTTTCATCTTGGATTCTCTCCACTTGTTTCATACTTCCGTCTGCAGCCAGATTTTCTCGGCTTCTCTGCTCACCTCGCAGACCTGGCCCTCTCTACTCTCTTGAAATCACGCTTCCTTGTGTTAAACGCCAGCCAAGGTGATGGACCAGTCCTGGGTTTGTGTCTTGGTTTGGACACTGAGTTACTGGTACCCTGGGTAAGTCCTTAGCCTCATTTATCTGTTTCTGTCGCCAGGACCAACTCCTACTTTGTGAGTTAAAGGTCATCTTAGGAGTAGATGCTTAGCACAGCTCAAATCACATGGGCTCTGCAAGGAAGTGCAGCTGCGGCTGTTGTTGCTGCAGATTGGTTATTCTAATGACAGCAGCAGTAGTGACAATAATTGTCCTGCCCCTCGATCAGATGGGGAGCTCCTTACCAGAGAGACAGGCGAACAGAAGATGTCACTGTCTATTAGACCCTCACTGGATGGCCAAGAGACCCAGAGCAAGTGCTGTGTAATCCTAATCGAGAGCCATGAGCCTTGACTTCTTTGTAAGAAAGAAATCATGGTAGGGATAAACTGAGATCATGGTGACTGGCATATAATAATTGCTCCAGAAATGCTGGTTTGCTTTCCTGAATGTCATCTTGGCTATGATAGGGTTTGATAACTGTCCAATGAATAGGGAAATGATGGAGAATACATAAATGATATTTTGGGTAAATGGAAACATTATTTAATATAAAGTACCCAGCTCAGCAGCTGGAGCATACACTGCTGTCAATAAACATTACTATTATGACTATTAACTTTCTAAGGTTCAGTGTGAAGCCTGGGTTTGGGGAGGAGAGGGGTGACTGGGAGATATGGGGCTGGAGAGAAGGAATAAGGACAGCTGGGGAGCAGCGGGGTGGGCTCCACGTCTGCCCATGCCTCTCTCTGTCTCCAGCTGTAACTGACATTAATGGAATTCTAGTTTCTATTCCTTTGCTTTTGCAATTTGAAAAATGGTATATTTGGCCCCTGCAAATGGAAGTACACTATTAGCTCTGCTGTATTTTCCCCCTGCCTTAACGTGGAGGATCTTCATAAAAATTATGTTGTAAAAAATGTTGTCTCCTAGCTAAGCAATAATAATAATAATGGTACCAAAATAAAGGCATCATGTGAGGGTGAGGGGGATTCAGGGAGAGGAGAGGAGGTCTCAGAGCATGCTGGTGACTGCAGGAGAAGGTGGGAATGAGTCATGTAGCCAAATTATTTTTAGCTACAAGTTAGTTCCATTCACTTCATAATGGACCATCCTCACTCCCCCTGTGATAGGAAGGATTTTTCTTTTCTTTTCTTTTCTTTTTTTTTTTTTTTTTTTTTTTTTTTTTTTTTTTTTTTTTTTTTTTTTTTTTTTTTTTTTTTTTTTTTTTGAGACAGTCTCACTCCATCATCAGGCACCAGGCTGATGAGTGCAGTGGTGTGACCTCGGCTCACTGCAATCTCCGCCTCCCGGGTTCAAGCAATTCTCCTGCCTCAGACTCCGGAGCAGCTGGGACTACAGGCATGCGCCACCACGCCCAGCTAATTTTTTTGTATTTTTAGTAGAGACGGGGTTTCACCATGTTGGCCAGGATGGTTTCGATCTCTTGACCTCATGATCCGTCTGCCTCTGCCTCCCAAAGTGCTGGGATTACAAGGAATTTTCTTCTTATTATTTTCCCCCCTGCCATAAAGCCCTAGGCCCCCAAAACCCCTGTCCATGAAAATGGAGCCAGTGTCAATGAAAGCTCAAAGACTGTTTAGCGTGAAATCAGACCTGCTCAGAGGAACCTTCCACTTGGGCCCCGAGCAGAGATGCAGGTTTTGGGCATGTAAGGCACAGGTCTAAATTTGTCCCAAATGCCCTGGGGCCGGGGGGAGATGAGGTCACAATGAATCCCTCCTTGAGCCAGCAGGACTTCTGTGACGGGGGCTCCTGCTGGCTCCGGTTGTGATGTGTACATGAAACGCCACTTCCCCCATGAAATTAGCAAGATTCCCAGCACTGCCAATGGTGTGGGGAGAAGGCGAGGCTTCCCAGCCTCACCTTGCCCTCCCTGGAACACTCTGGAGCAGCCGCAAGCGTCTACAAGGGCAGGGCCAGGTGGGAATTCCAAGCCCGCCCCCCTTAGCTGGGTACAGCTGGACATCACAGTGAGCTGAGTCAGGCCAGGCCAGGTCTGAGTGCTCAGGTAAAACACCGGGGTATCCCTAGAACCTGCTTCCTTGGGCTGCCTTGAGAAATAATGTGACAGCCCCTCATTTAGGCAGCGTCTTCCCCATAGGACATGACCAGGGCTAAAGTCGTTGTTTTCTCTGCAAATACTCATTGGGCGCCTACTGGGCATTTGCTGTCCCAGGCAGCAGGGGAAAACCCAGAACCAAATAAGGCTTCTGGGTGGGGAGCTCAGATCTAGAAGGAGACAGATGCAGAGCATCAGATGGGGGATCACAGGGTGCGGGAGAGCGCTGGAGGAAAAGGAAGCAGGGAAGGGGGCAGGGGTTGCTGGCTGGCGGCCACACTTGTAAATCAGGGTCAGGGAGGGCTCTCAGAGCAGGTGACATTGAGGCAAGGACAAGGGGGGTACAGGGCAGACATGGGAGAAGTTCCAGCTGATGCAAGGGCAGGGGCAGAGCCTGTCGCTAGGAACTGCAAGGGCCCCAGCAGCTGGAGGGGATCGAGGGGAGTAGAAGAGGGGATGCAGTGGGCCAAGAGGGGAGGGGGCTGGAGACTCTGGGCGCCCAGGGGCACTGTCATCTTGGATGTGCCCAGTGAGGCAGGAGCCTGGGATTTTGGAAGCAGACCAGAGACAGCTCAGCCCTGGGTATCACAGGGTCACACTAGCTGCTGTGTGGAGAGTGAGTGGAGCCAGGGACCTGCCAGGAGGCTACTGCAGGGGTCCAAACATGATGACTGTGGGATCAGGGTGGGAGCCTGGAGAGGGTGAGAAGATTTGGAATCTGGGTTTAAGGTTGAACCAGCAGGACTTCAGCGTTATTCACTCTCTCTAGATATATGAGGCATTATTAGTTTTTAAAACGTCATACCATTTTACTGAGTATATCCTTGTAGGAGAAAGATTCAAGAATAAAATCCTTAGCAACGTTATTCTAGAAAGTTTTTTAAAAAGGAAATGACCCAGATTTTTAAAATGTGAGTTTACTTAAATAAATGTCCATTTAATCAAATGGACAATTTCCAAGAGTATGTAAGGAGATGGAAACTGGTCAGACTGGAGTGTCATGTAAGAAATCCCCAAATCTGCATCTCCTCCATGAAGAGGACACAGCTAGGTCACAAATGCCCATGCTGCTCCTGGGCCCTCAGGAGGGTGACAGCTCCCCCAGCCTTCCCGTGAGGGTGCTCTGAGACTTGTATTGGTGAATGTATTGGTGAATCTGCAGGAATTTATCTGTAGATGCTGCCCTGTAGGTAGTGAGCATCCCGTCTAGGTGCAAGCATTTAAGATCCAGTGCACGTGCCCTTATGTCCTTTCTGCCCTGCTGAAAGTGACCACAGAAGCACACAGAGATGCTGACATCCTGAGACGGTGGCGCCTCCATCAGCAACAGTCCTTGGGTGCCTATGATAAGCCAAACCCTCCCTGTTGGCCACAGTGGACACTCAATAAGGGTGGGAAATCACCTTTGCTGTTTCAGTGTGGGGCGGAGTTGCCAAATCTCATCCTAGCTTGTACTGACAGTCTCTGTACTATAAACTCCAAAACTGCATCCGCCGCCTTAGCAATGTTGAGCCTCACAGGACCCCCAAGGCCTACTTGTGAGTTTCTGGGCTCCCACCAGGCATGCCGCTGCCCAACACGCAAGTCTCCCCACCCAGCTAGCTCCCCTATCAGCCAGGCCAGCTGTGCTCCACCTGATCCTCACCTAATGGGCCTCGGCTGTCTGCCAACGTGCAGCTATTCAAACCAGTTACATTCTTCTGCAGGCATCTCACCCTCTTGCTACTAAAAAGCCTTTCTCCCACGGCCCCCACTGGTCCTCTCTGCTCTTAAGTGCAGGTTTCACGGGGCCATACACGAAACGCAGCATCCTCCTCCCTTGGGCTGTGAGTGTGTGTGACTAATAAACTTATCAGTTGCATCTGTCCAGTGTCAGGTGTTGTGTATTTGGCCATTTCACACTATTTAAGTCGGAGGATTTCTCCCGCACCAACAGGATAAACAGGAAGCGCACAGAACACAGTCCCACCATTGGGAAGTCATTTATGAAAAGATGCACTTGAATATGAGCAGAAAAAGAATGAGGAACAACATCAATACCTTCAGCAGCTACTGTCTTTGGGATGTGGGATGCCAGTGATTGAGACACCATTTTTCATGTGTCCCCTGCTTTCCAAGTGTTTTACAGTAAGTGTGGATTCTTATTTTAAAAGAAAACTCAATGTTATTAACAAGAAGACCTGGGCCCTAGCCAAGGCCCTCCTCGTCCCAGGCTGGCGTTTTCTCTCCCTCATCTCAGGCTCCCGGTCTGCTTAGTATTGGTCCCACCCAATTAGCCCTTTATTATAGATCATTTTGTCCTCTAATTGTCTGCCCTGCCTAATTTAGCACAGCCATATACTGTCTTGTCATCAAGCATTTAATTTAGTGTCTCTTGGCCTCAGTTTCTGCATCTCTAAGTGCAGTGGTGGCAGAAAAGGAGATTATTCAAGGCCCTTTTGTGCGACATTCCCTTGGAGCCTAGAATAATCAAAGCTAGCACGGGTTTAGCACTTGCTGTGTGCCAGGCACTCTGCTACGCACTTTCCATGCATTAATTCGTTTAGTTATTTCAATAGCTCTAGGAAGGAGACTCTATTATTGCCCACTCACTCCCCCATTTTAAAGATAAAGATATTTAAGTTTAGAGAGGTTTACAAACTTGTCCACAGCTCAGAAGTGGTGGTGCTGGCCTTCGAACCTGGGCAGTCTGCTCCTGGGTCCCTATTCTTCCCACTCTGCTGAGACTCAAGTCTTTCCTATGCCCAGATCCTGCATCAGGGGCCTGATGCACAAAAATAAGGTGAGGTGTTTGCCTGCAAGCAGAATGACAATAGTAACAGTGTCAGTTCATGCGCATCAGGGGCTCACTGTATGGGCCCACAGGCATATCAGTATCCGGGACTGAGCATATGAGACCACAGGTGCATTGCGTACCAGACCTTTCACTCACATTAGGTCATGGGCTCCCTGGAGAATCCTATGCAGCAGAGACTGCCACACTTACCATGTTACAGAGGAAAAGCCCAGGCCCTTCATTCTGCCCAGACTCCCACCTCCATGAGTGTCCCGGAAGTGTCATTTGAACCCAGAAATCTGCCTCCACTTGCTTCATTTCATCCAATGCTTATAACAGTTGATGTTGTCAGTATTGCTGTGCCCATTTCACAGAAGGGGAAAATGATGCGGCTCAGAGAGGTTAGGCAACTCTCCTGAGTTCTCACAGCCAATAAGAAGGGGAGCCCTGGGTGGAAATCACAGTCACCCAAAGCCTATAGCCTAAGCAATGGACCACACTGCCTCTCAGCACTGGTGTCAGGGCTCGGAGACCTTGAACGGGAACCCAGCCTACCCCATCAGGGTGTAGAATCAAAATGCACCAACACCCTCCAGGGGAGACCCCAGGACTTTACCTGCATATGCTGTCCTGAGAGCAAAGAGGAGAGAGAACACGAGGACTCGGAGTGGGAACAGGAGGCCGGAGCTGGAACCCACACAGCCCGCGTGGGCTCCCTGCAATGCCCAGTGGCACAGACCAGCACTGCTCCAGAGGGTCGGTGCCTTCGGCCCACATGAGCACAGAACCCGTTACTTCGTAACTTTATAACTAAGCCAGTACTGTGTGCTGGGCAGAACCCATCAGACATGTCTGGGGTGACAGGCTGCCTCCTCAGCTTGAGAAGCTGTGACTCACTGTAGATCCTAAATCCAGCTGGAGTTGATGGTTCACCATAATTGTTCTAGGTGCCATTGTTATGGCTGATAACATTATGTGACAGCCATAAGCTCACATTTAGAGAGGGCTCCGGAGACGAGAGCAGCTGATGATGGTGTGGACATGATCTCAGAGGGAAGTGAGAGGGTTCGGGCTGGGGGAGCGATCCTGTGTTCTGGGGACAGATCTCTTTTTTATCTTATTTTATTTTTTTTGAGGCAGAGTCTCACTCTGTCACCCGTGCTGGAGTATGGTGTCATGATCATAGCTCACTACAGCCTCAGCCTCCCGGACTCAAGCAATCCTCCCGCCTCAGCCTCCCGAGCATGTGGGACCACAGCTGCATACCACCGTGCCCAGCTGATTTTTATTATTATTATTGGCAGGTATCCTTTCATAGATTCACTGACAGCTACACTCACAGGAGATGAGAGTTGGAACATGTTAAATAAAGTAGTATAATGATATGTTAATTTCATTGAAGATTTGGTGCGCAAAGCTTAAGATAGTTGTCAAAATCATGGCGTAAGGGCTATGGAGCAGTAGGGCAGTCTCTTGTAAGAATGAGACACCACCTGACTTTAGAACCTAAATGTCGCATGACCCTGGAACAGCACAACAGCGCCTTGGGCACAGAGTTGGGGGTGGTGTGAGATGGGGCCATGGGGAGAGGCCTGGATTTTAGTCTTAGTTCTGCTGCTCGCTAGCTCTGGGACCACTCAGTACCCTGTCTCAGGAGTGGGAGAACTGTGGCTTCCTTCATGGCAGAAGAGGAGTTCCTGACGGCCTGATGGGGGCCCTGCATGGCAGGGTGCTGCCGGGTGCCTCGTTGTAAGTGATGGCTGCATATGCAGAGACAGACAGAGAGACAATGACAGGGCTAAAAGGGCTCGTCCAAAACCTCCAAGCCTCTGTCTTCCCCTGGGAATCCCTGTTAACGCGACCCTGATGGCAGATCCCATGCCGGCAGGACTGGGCAGTTTGGTCTCTGCTACATCCTCAGCACCTAGAACCAGGCTTGGCTCAGAATCAATGCACAATTAAAACTGCTGAACAGATGAACAAATGAACGAAGAGTAAGTGAAGCTGAAGCGGCAGCAACACCAGTGGCTGCAGCCTTGGATGAAAAGATGGGAGCTGAAATCTTCATGCTGGGATCACTGCCTGCCTGTTTTCCCAGTGGTGATGTCCAGGAGCAGCTGTTGCCCTCCAGGGACTTCAGGGTCTCTCCCAGGTCCCTCCCCACAAGGTCTGATGACGAGGCCTTCTCTCTGGGCAGCTGGGAGGGCCAAGAAGGCTAAGAAGGGTGGCAGTGGGTCAGGTCTGCATGGGGCTAGCAGCAGTGACAGTGGAGACCTCACAAGCAGGGCTGGGCTGCAGGTTTCGGGTCCCACGTGGCCCCCAAGCTCACATTGTGGTGCTGGCAAGGAGCCTCGAGCAGTTATTAAACGGGTGTGCCTGTAGGTGTATAATTGTCAGAAATGGTTTTTGCATATTTTGATAAATGTATAAATGTGGAGTGTAATTATCCCTCATTAGCATATGTTTATGTTCTGCATAATTGTATCCTGTTTCACAAAGAATATGAGTTGCCAATTCACGACCAAGACACGGTGTCACCAGCCTGCCCGTCATGCGTCCCCACCACTGATGACATGGAATAGCATTGCAACAACCCTGAAACCATCTCCCACCAGACAGCTTTCTGTGCATGATCATTACATAAAATCTCAATTGCTTGGGCCACCATTGTTGGTTCCTGCTACATCTTACGCAGTGCGTCCTCAGAATGCAAGCACCTACTATGTGCCCAACTCATGTCCTCGTAATCCTTACCAGTCCAGGTCACCGCTATCTGTGCACATTCTCCTCTATTAGAGCCTGGACTTCTGCAGGGGAAGGTTGTGTCTTGTCAGTGTCTGTTACCCCAGAGCTTCACATGGGTCACAACCCACAGTGAACCCCAATTACCAGAAGCTGAATAACATGAATACATGAATGAGCCAAGGAGTCAATTAATGATTAAATGAACATAATGAATGCAGAATGCTTTGTAAAATATAACAGAAGCTTCTGACAGCTTCATGGAGATGAATCATGAAAGAGGGTACAGGGTAGGGACCAGGGATCAGAAAAAAATCAGTACTCACTGCACCCCTCCTTCAGTGGGGAAGGAGGCACTGCCATCCTCCCAGATGTCCCTTCTGCTCCTGCAGATGCTGAGGCTGCAAAGTCTCGCCTATCCCCCTGAGCCCTTTCTCTTGTTCTGGCTGGCCCTAGCAGTGAGCACCTTTCTCCCTTCCCCAAACAGACTCTGAAAGAAATGGCTTTGTGCTGTCGTTTTCTCCCTAAAAAATAGTCATGAGAAACCAAATGGTCATCATTACACTAGCTGCAATTCTTTGCTGCAATATTTTCTAAGAGATGGAGAAAAGGGCACTAAGAGACAGGGCAGCAGAGAAAAGAGAGAACAGGCTTCAAAATTTCAGCCCCAGCTTTCGCAGGCAGACTGGATTAGAGAGCCAAATCAAATGAATTTTGCCATCAGAGTGAGAGATCTGTCTTTCCCAAAATGCTTCACTTTGACAGTTGACTTCAAGAGATTTGACAGAATTCATTTTCTCAGCAAATAGGATCAAGGTAGGAAATCAGACCCATTCCGTCATGAGAATTCTGTTACCCGCGTCACATAATTGTGGGTTATCCGGGAAGGGTAGCCAATTTTGGCAAAATGGATGAGTGTGTTTGTTCTTTTTCCCACCGATGTCTCACATTTCTGGCACCTGGAAAAGGCGGTGTGAGGGAGGACTCGGTGAGCCACGGCGGGCAGGGGTGTGGGAGCCAGTGGGAGACCCGCGCAGCCCTCATCCTCCCTGCTTCCCTGGGAGTCATGAGGAGAACGGGGAGGGTGTGTAGAAACAGCAACTTGCCTCCTTTTAAAATACCTGTAAAGAGTTTACCAAGCTGGACAAACATCAAATTTGGCATGTTACTTACCTCCATTTCCTCCTGTAAAAATAACAGGCTTGATGACATTTGCTGCCCTGGGGGGCTGCAGGTCCAGAAACCCACAAATATGAGGGCACCAGACACCAGGGCACACAGTAGGACCTCACAAGGCAGCTGTTTCCTCCCCACCAGGCCCAGCCTACAGACCCCTGGGAGAGGGTCTGGGGCCATGTTATCCATGACTTGCAGAAATGCCTCTGAGATGGTCCCTGGTGCCAGGTTTCCTCCAACCACAGACATGCCATTTCTCCATTCTTGTCTTCAGAAATGACAAGAATGGGCCAGGCATGGTGGCTCACGCCTGTAATCCTAGCACTTTGGGAGGTCGAGGTCAGGAGTTCAAGATTAGCCTGGCCAACATGGTGAAACCTTATCTCTACTAATACAAAAATTAGCCAGGCATAGTGGCTGGTGCTTGTGATCCCAGCTACTCCAGAGGCTGAGGCAGAAGAATCGCTTGAACCCAGGAGGCAGAGATTGCAGTGAGCCAAGATTGAGCCACTGCTCTCCAGCCTGGGCGACAGAGTGAGACTCGGTCTCAAAATTAAAAAAAGAAAGAAATTACAAGAATGACACATAGTGCCTTCACCTCTAAAACCTTATGCCTGCAAATGCCAGATCTACTGCCCTCCAACCTGGGGTGAGTGTGTGCACACATGGGTGTGTGTGTGTGTGCACATGTGTGCATGTGTGTGTGTCTGTGTGCTGCGGAAGGACCACATACCTCACAATCTCCAAGGCCTCAGATGTGAGCTTCTGATCCTGCCTCTAAGAGATTTTTCCCACAGCCTCAGGGACACGGGGACAGGTGGAAAGAAGGCAAGACCTTCCTCCAACTTCTTCCTGCATGGCTCCTGGTTCCCATCTACTCTGTCTCACGTGTGGAACGAATGAGCTTTGTAATAAACCCTGTGGTTACCTGGCAAATCATACAACAACAGTGCACCACATTTTGTTAATGAAGGCATTAATTGTACATGTAAACATTCAAGTTCTATCCCCGTGTTTGTGACTCTGTTTTAACATTCCTTCATTTTTCACTTTTCTGGGATCCACAAAACAGAGAAAGGGCCTGGGTTGCTCTGGGCTCTGTGAGGCTGGCATTGGGTGGACATGACCCTTCAGGGCACAGCAGGTGTGCCTGTGCCCACAGGTGTGGGTCCTTATAAATATGCCTTCAGACACACATGCTTAGGGTTCCATTTTGTTACCCTCCTGCCTATGTAAGGAAGGGAGAGAAGGGAGGAAGGGAGGGAGGGAGGGAGAGGGGGAAGGGAAGGAAGGACGTCTGGGCAAGGGGTGGTTGAGGGGAAGGATATTTATCAAATGGTCACAACCTAACTTTCTCACTTGGTGATGCCCTGAGCCTGGAGGATCCTGAGCTGCAGGGTGACTTCAGAGCTGGACAGTGACCCTCTCCTTCCATCCTGGCTGCCCAGGCTCAGCCCTGCCCTTCCCAGGCAAATCCATCTGCAGCCTCATTCTAGCCTGTGGAGGTGCCAAGAGGGGCCAGAGCCCCTCCCGCGCATCTCCAGGCCCATTAAATGGGTGATTTACAGGCCTGACACATAGATTTGTGTTCAATGTGCCAAGATCAATGCCTCCCAGCCTGTGATTATGTCCTGGAGCAGCTCCTTCCCCTTAGAGAGACGCAAGTGCTCTGCCCTCATCAATTACCGGTGCCACGCATGACAGCCCTGCCCCGGCCTGTCACCTCACACCGGGGACGTGGGGGTGGGATGGACACTGTGCCAGGTTAGCTGTGGGCTCCCCGGAGCTCCTCTCCCACATTCTCCCTCCTCAGGTTTATGGTTGAGAGCCCAACTGTGCAGCTGGATCTCCTGGGTTTGAACCCAGCAAAGTATGACCGTAGACAAAGCACTCAACCTCCCTCTGCCCAGTCCCCTCATCTGCAAGTGGAGATGTGTTGGCTACTGCTGTCACCAGTGCCTTCTTTCCCCTTCCTCCGCCCTGGCTACCCTCACCCTCCTCATCACCCCATTTCTGCCCATACTCACTCCTGGATGCCTGCCCCTCCATCTCGATGTGCACAGCTCATGGAGGCTTCGGGGTGAGACCCCAGGGATGATTGCATTTCTCAGGGCCACCCAGAAACCTCAACAGCCTTCAAGGCCCACAGGGCTGTGTCCTCAGAGGGAGCAACTTCATCCCCACAGCCTTTGGGGATAGATGTTCTGGCAGTTCCCGTACGGAGTTGCTCTGTGCTCACTGTCATCTGTGAATGAGGACGCTTGAGTCTCTGAGTATCCAGGACACACCAGGCAGACGAGGAAGGGCAGGCAGGGTCTTGCTGCACATCTGCTGTGGGCCCCACCCCACCACCAGCACTGTCCCCCTTAATCTGCTCACCGGCCCTGATGATAGTCCTCCTCCACAGCACAGAAGGGGAACCGAGGCTCACAGAAAATTGAGGTCTGTGTGTGGGAAGGCTCCTGTGAAAGCCTGGGTCTGCTGCTCTGCCTCAAAGCACATGCTTGCCCTGCTCCGGGTTCTACTAGGCCCAGAGTCTGTCCCCCAGCCTCCCTCCAGCCACGCCTAGTGTCCCTGCTGGAGAGAGGCAGGCCCCAGGTCCCGAGGTGGAGACCGGGGCTCAGAGCCTTGGTCTTTAGCCTGAGACACTGTTGGTGTCTGCCTGTGACTGTAGCTCCCGCTATGTCCCCATGCCAAGTCCTTGGAAGGGAAAGAAACAATGAAGAAACACCTGCTGCCAGGTTTCTGGTGGCTCTGAAATCTCCCTCGTGCCATTCTCCTGGGTACAGTCACTGAGAGCCTCATGCGAGAGGAGGATGGTGTGGGGTCCCCCACTTGTGTCTGTGGAGCCAAGACACCACACAGAGCCCCCCCAGCAGGAGGCCCTGGGTTCACACACCTGCTCTCAGGAGCTGAGGCTGAGCAGCCAGAGCCCGTGCAGTGTCCCGGGCAGCCCTGGGAGGCCTGTGGCCCGCTCTGCTGTGCTCCTGTGCCTGGCTGCAGCTGCACTCTCTGACAGCAAGGGTCCACCAAGGGGCCTCAAGGCAAATGGCCACTTGCAGATAAAGCCGGTCTCCACCTTAAAGGGGAAGAGAGAGTGATTCGGCCGTAAGTGTCACGGGATCTTGGTAAAGGAGCAAGCAGGCTGGACTCTGAAAGAATCTGCATTTGCTTTGTGCCTACTGTGTGCAGCCTCTGGGCCCAGTATTCAGCCCTCCCCCCAAAATCAAAAGCGTCACCTCTGCAACCTCGTCCTGGCTGCACTGATCCCACGGGATGTCCCCAGTTATTTGGTGACCATCTGGGCCCACATGGAGCTGTGCGCTCTGGGCCAGGGCTGTCATCTCTTTGTTCACAGCCATAGCCCTTAGAACGGTGCCTGACACATCACAGGAGCTTAGTAAACACCGGTGGGAGGGTAAGGAGGGAGGAGGGCTGTTCAGAGAACGGCAACTAAAGAACAAACACAGTGACACGCGATGAAAAGAGGCAGGGCCAGGGCTCCGAGTCACAGCCTGGGGGACTCGGGGACTTGGGCACACGTCTGCAGCTGTGAGCCCCTGAGGCCGCATCAGGGACACAGATGACGCTCACTCTGTGAAGCCTCAGGTGGAGCCTGAGCAACAGGAGTGACAGGAGGGACACTGTCTCACTGTGGCTCTCACTCAAAGCTGCCATCTGCAGAAGGACCTGACACTCTGACTACAGCCTTCCCCTGCCCCCCACCCATCCATGGCTCCCAGCATCAGCCTGACAAAGTCCAAACTCAGGGCCACTGTGATCTTGCCCCACCAGCCTTCCCTGTCCACCTTCCTCCACTCGTCCCCACAGTCCCAGCCTTCAGGCCCAGCCAGGCCACCCCGGCACCCTCACCACCACTCTTTATGCTTCCCTGCCTTTGCCCTGCCGTCCTCTCCTGGAGCTCCCCCCACCCCTGCCCCTGGAACTCAAGCCCCCTCCCAGGCTCAGCTTGAGCATCACCTCCTCCAGGAGGCCTCCTCTGATTCCCCTGGGAGCCGACTTTGTTTGTCCATCCTCTGTCCCCGCAAACACCACTATGTCCATCTCCCAGAGCCGGTTCCAGTCCCCACTAGACCGTGAGCTACCCCAGGTGACAGGAAGTTTCATTTTTCTCTCCCTGATGCCTGGTGCATGGCCTGGCACATGGGAGGCCTCACAATGGGCTGGTGAGTGAATGAGTGAATGACTGTTACCTGCCCCCATCACTCAGGACCCACCATGTGCCAGGCACTGTGCTGAGCGTCTTACAGGCATCATTTGGTTTAATCCTCCCTGTAATCCCCTGTGCTGTGACTATATATGCCCATACTATAGATGGGAAAACTGAGGCCCAGGGAGGACGGGTCACTCACCCAAGGCCATGCAGTGGGTAAGCTGAGCCAGTGACACCCTTCCTACTCACCCCCTCCAATGCCTCTGGCTCCCCTCCTGACCTGAACCCCAGCTCAGCGTCATGTCTTGGAAGTCCCTGATGACTCACCGCTCACTGGGGACCCCAATAGCTGTTTTGGCTGCAAGTCAGGATCACAGAGCTGCAGCCTCAGCTCTAGAGCAACAGAAGGACCCACCAGAAGCATGTGCCCAGGAGGGTCTCTGCGCCCAGGGAAACCCCTCCCAATCCCACTCACAGACCCCCATCCTCCCCATCATCAGTGGGGACCCCTCCCAGGCCCACAAGGACACTGCTGGTTCCCTCTCCTTGGTCCCAGGAACATGATTTATCCATTATGGGACCGTGATCTGTAGCATCAGGATCCTGTGTGAATTTCTGATGAGCAAGGGCCGAGGAAGCCATTCAAATCCCAGAGACTCCGGGGAGGAGAGGAAAAACCTCAGACAAAAAGAGGAAGGAGTTAAGTGGAAATAGGGATACACCAGGGAAAGTAATCCGCTGCTCAGACATGAAAGAAATACGTTCAATTATATTTTACTGCATTTCATTTTAATGTACATGTCATATTTCGGTGCCTGCAAGCTACAGATTACCCGAAAAGAAAACACAGTGAAAGACGAGAGAATTAAAAACAGACAAAAAATGCTCCCCTAATTGGAATCTCTAAGAGAGAGAAACAAAAGCCAGGCTCGAGACAAAAGAGGCTGCTTGGCACCGATGCCCTCCCGGCACCGAGTCTCTCCTGGCACCGAGTCTCTCCTGGCACCGAGTCCCTCCCGGCACCAAGGCCCTCCTGGCACCGAGTCCCTCCCGACACTGAGGCCCTCCCGGCACTGATGCCGGCTACCTGCGCCCACGCAGCCCAGAGCATGCTTTCCTTGACCTGGTTGTCTCAATTGTCTAGAGTCAAGGAAAGACTCAGGCCAGAGTCAAGAGGTCCATGCTGTGGTCCTGAACCTGCCCCAGTGTGCTGCTGCGTGGCTTAGGGCAGGTCACTGCCCCTCTCTGAGCCTCACTCCTTAGGGCAGAAATTAGATGCCTGGACCAGATGCCCTTAAAGAATACGGAGAGTGAAGAGCAAGAAGAAATCACACTGGACACAGCTCAGGGAAAGGGAAACTCAGACGTCCCATGGAGTTTGTGATCTCCCCAACAGAGACAGCCTTTGGGGAATCACATGCGGAAGGGAGGGATGAATGGCTTTGGGGTCTTCCACCTCCCTGCCAGCACCTCTGTCTCCCCCTCCGTGCTCTTCACACATCAAAACCACTGACGGGACAGACCCTGGAAATCTGCTCGCTCTCTGCAGCGTGAGGGGCTAAGGAGGGGGAGGACAGATGCTCGGTTTCTTTTCAAGAAAGGGGGCACCACGCGGTCACTAAGAATCATCCAGGAGAGAGGCGCATGTGGGGAGGAAGGGGCTTCCTGGAGCCCCTGAGTTCCTGGCTAGTGATTCTGCCCACTCTCAAGGCCAGAAAACCATATGCAGGCAGGAGTGGGGACGTGCGTGAGATGGAAAAGCTCACGTCCTACTGCATGTGCATATGTGTGTGTGACTGTCAGTGTGCATGTGTGTGTGTGAGTGTATGTGTGAATGTGTGTGTGACTGTCAGTGTGCATGTGCGTAAATGTGTGTGTATGTGTGAACATGTGTGTGACTGTCAGTGTGCATGTGTGTGCATATGTGTGAATGTGTGACTGTCAATGTGTGTGTGTATGTGTGCATGTGTGTGTAAATGTGTGAGTGCATGTGTGACCATATCTACATGCATGTCAGTGTGTGTGAATGTACATGTGTGAGAATATGTTGGTTAGTGTGTGCATGTGTGTGCATGCATGTGTGTGTTGGTGTGTGCATTTGTATGTGAATGTCTGTGTGCATGTATGTGAGTGCATGTGTCTGTGTGTGCACATGTATGTTAATGTGTGAGTGCATGGGTGTGCCTGTGTGTGTAAATGTGTATATGTGTGTGTTATGAGTGTGTGTGTGTGTGTGACTGTGTGAGAGAGAGGGAGCACAATAGAGACAGAGAGACGGAGTCAGACCAGTGCCTCGGTGACAGTGCACAGAAAGCAGCAACTCAGACACTTTTTTTTTTTTTTGAGATGGAGTCTCACTCTGCTGTCCAGGCTGGAGTGCAGTGACGCAATCTTGGCTCACTGCAACCTCTGCCTCCTGGGTTCTTGCAATTCTCCTACCTCAGCCTCCCAAGTAGCTGGGACTACAGGCACATGCCGCCACGCCCGACTAATTTTTTGTATTTTAGTAGAGACAGGGTTTCACCGTGTTGCCCAGGCTAGTCTCCAACTCTTGCATTTAGGCAATCCGCCAGCCTCAGCCTCAACTCAGACACATTTTTTAGCCCTGGTCTGAGCAATGGACTTTCCTGAGCTGCCGAGAGCAGAAGTGGGGCTCCAGGCAGGATTTGCAGACACAGCCTTGAGCCGGGCAGGGAAGGGCCTGAGCCTAGCTGAGGGTCCACAGTGGAAACACACGAGCAACAGACAAAACACAAAACCTTCCTGGAGGGTTCATACCGAAAGCCCCCCACAAACGGCAAACAGGAACTAACCCTGACTGAGCACTCACTGCGTTCCAGGTGGGGGCTCAGCACGCTGTGTGACCATTTCTGAGTTAGGCGTTATGACTGTCTCAGGGGAGGGAGGTGTCAGCAGGAGGTTCTGCCCCCCTCTGCCTGCTTCTGGCCTGGTGTGGCCTACCTCGCCCAGTCTCTCCAGGCACTGACTAAAGCCACTGACACTTACCCTGAGAGGAACAGCAGGGGCTGGACAAGACTGCCCTTAGGAGCCCGCAGACCCTGGCAGGAGTAGGCACACAGGGGCTCTCTGCTGATTTTCCCTGTCCACTGTCCCCCAAGGAAGTGTCATTCTCTTTGCTAGGTCTGTGCCACAGACCCTGGCCGAGCAACAGATGAAATAAGTACTCAGACACAGGTATGCAGTGTAAGAGCGGCCAGGGGGCTGCCTGGCTCTAGTGGCCAGAGAGCAGCCCCGAGAAGCTGGAGCTGCTTGCTTTTATTCAGTGCAGGCACAATGATGAAAACCCGAGCCAACACAACCTGCAGGTAATTAATATTTGTTGTTTCCCTTTCAGGGAACATCACGTGCAGGGATGATCAAAGGTCAGTTCCTGGTCAACATAAGTAAACAAGCCTCTTTAGGATAAATTCCCCCATACTCCCTTGTACCTCCTCCTTGCCCTCTGCCTCAGGGTTATAGAACAGCTGCCTTCAGCTATTCTCTCCCAGAGCTCTGCAAAGCTTTCCGACCTTTCAGAAGGTTTTTGACCTTCCCCTATAGCTTTTCCCACCACTCTGACCAATCCCCCACACCTCTCCATTTTACAAGTGAGGGAGCTGAGGCCGATCACAGGATGGTCAGTCACTGAGGCTCGATTTCATCTTCACTGCAGGAGCCCTCGGCCACACCCAGCCTGGGGCTTCGTCTCCTGCCCCATTCATAGCAGCTATGCAGCTCCTGATAAGTACATTGCACCTCAGTTTCCCTACCTGTAAAACAGAGATAGTAATGACACCTATGCCACAGGGCGTGCAGGGGGATTAAATGATTTAACACAGCGAAGGTGCAGCACAGGGCCTGGATCACAGGCAGTGCGGAGAAGAAGCTGCTGAGTCAAGAGCTCAGCCTCCCCTCTCCCACTCCTTTAGTTTCCTGGGGTTGCCCCTCCAGTAGGTGCAGGATGACACGTCCTGCTGGGCACACTCAGTGCCTCAGTAGACACCCCTCTGCACTGTCTGACTGATGGTCTGGAGGACTTGGGAGGGGGCAGCCTAGTAAGAGCCCCGGGCTCCTCCCACCATACCCCAGGACAGGTCTCCTAAGGCTCACCATGAATAATAAGACTTATTCTTTTGAAATGAAGACAATAAAATACCACATTTCAGGGAACTACAATTTCATCTGAAGGGAAAAGATAATAAGGCTAAAAGGTGTCATTTTTTTAAATTAAAGCATGTTTTCTTTATATTCTCCCAATCCCAGAAGCAGTCAACTGCCAAGGCGTGAACTTCAACAGAGCAAGGCATGAGTTAGGAAGATGGCCATCTGCATTGAGCCCAGAAGAGGCAGGCATGGGAGAGGAAGGAGGGTGAGCTCGCTCCAGGGTGACCTGCATCTCCTCTGGGGCCTCAGCTTTGTGCCTGTGTGTTCACCATCCCAGGGGCTCCAGGGCCCAGTGTTTGCACGCCCGGACTTTGGGGGCACCCAGCCATCCTGAGCGCCAGTCCCAACCCTGCTACTGACTAGCTAGGGTAGCATCGGCATGAGATTAACCCCTCTGAGCCTCACTTATTCATCTTTAAAAGGCACAGCATGATAGTGCCCACCTCACCATGTCCTTAGAAGGGTTAATGAGATAATGCTTACAAAGCTCTGAGCCAGGGCCTGGCATAGAGTGAACGCCCAAAATATTAGCTATTAATTCTGAATTTTCTTCAGATATTTTTTGCATTTTCATGTTTCTATAAAATGGAATGTAAAGAGGATGAAAAGACAACCCCCATATTGAGAAAAAATATTTGCAATAGACGTATTTCATAAATGTTATTCAAAATATACAGAAAATGTTGGGCACAGTGGCTCATGTCTGTAATCCCAACACTTTGGGAGACCGAGGCAGTCCGATCACTTGAGCCCAGGAGTTTGAGATCAGCTTGGGCAACTGAGAAAACTCCTTCTCTACAAAAAGTACAAAAATTAGCTGGGCATGGTGGTGCATGCCTATAGTTCCAGCTACTTTGGAGGCTGAGGTGGGAGGATTGCTTGAGCTCAGGAGGTCAAGGCTGCAGTGAGCCATGAGCCTGCCACTGCACCCCAGTCTGTGTGAAAGAGCAAGACTGCCTCAAAAAAAAGTCTTAATCATGAGTCCCTTAAACTTTATTGTTACTTCCTCAAACTGTTGACAGATTAATACATAACCTACTGGCATTGAAAAGGACACTGATTTGTTTCTGAATCATGAAATTTTACTGATTGTCTTGTACATAAAACTTTTTAACCTGTATGTGTCATTGTAGCCAATGATTATAAATTCCATATTCTACCCTCCAGTGAAAACAGGCAACTCTGATACAGAGTCCCCTCCCTTCTCCTAAACTTTTTTATAAAGGCATTCCAACTTGCAGCAGACTTGGGAACATGTCCGGCTTTGTTGGTGCGCCTTCCTGGGTTGATCCTCAAATGTGGTTTCTAATAAACATTTGTGAAGTTATTTCTGCCTCTACGTCTTAATTTTGGTCTACATCTTGAAGCTCCACAGTAAGAAAACAAATAGCCCATTTAAAAAATCAGCCAAAGACCTTCACAGACACCTGCCAAAGAAGATAAAGATGGCAAATGATCACATGAAAATATGTGCCCTATCATATATCATCAAGGAAATGAAAATGAAGACAATGAACTAGCACTACACATTTATTAGAATGGCCAAAATCCGAGACATGGACAACACCAAATGCTGGAGAGGATGTGAAGCAAAAGGATCTCTCATCAATTTCTGGTGGGAATGCAAAATGGTACAGCCACTTTGGAAGGCAGTTTGGCAGTTTCTCTCAGAACTAAACATACGCTTACCATCTAGTAATCACGCTCCTTGGTATTTACTCAAAGGAGTAGAAGACTTGGGTCCGCACAAACACCTGCATGTGAATGTTGATAACAGCTTTACTCGTGATTTCTGAAACTTGGAAGCAACTGAGACATCCTTCAGTAGGTGAATGGCTAAATAAACTGGTATATCTGACACAGGAGCTAAAAAGAAATTATTTAGGTGGTTGGTGAGGGTAAAGGAGTCCTTGGTAAGGTTTTTCTTTTAATAAAAAGTAGCCCCCAAATCATTTCCTTTTTTTTAAATTTTATCTTTGGTTTTGGGGTACATGTGAAGAACATGTAAGATGGGTGTGTAGGTACACACATGGCAGTGTGGTTTGCTGCCTTCCTCCCCATGACCTATATCTGGCATTTCTCCCCATGTTATCCCTCTCCAAAAAGCAGCCTGAAAAATCAAGCTGCAAGCATAGATGAGCAAGCTGGAAGCCTGCACGGTGAACGCTGGCAGCTGTGCCAATAGGAAAGGGGCTACTTGGGGACTAGGCATGTTCAACATGCAGCTCCATCTTCCCTTTTATCAACG
>NW_016107354.1:12565937-12640211 GCF_001604975.1 Cebus imitator | reverse complement strand
TCTCACTCATAGGCGGGTGTTGAACAATGAGAACACATGGACACAGGGAGGGGAGCACTACACACTGGGGTCAGTTGGGGGGAAATAGGGGAGGGACGGCTTGGGGTGGGGAGCTGGGGAGAGATAGCAAGGGGAGAGATGCCAGATGTAGGTGATGGGGAGGAAGGCAGCAAATCACACTGCCATGTGTGTACCTACACACCCATCTTACATGTTCTTCACATGTACCCCAAAACCTAAAATGCAATAAAATAAATAAATGGGGAAAAAAAAGAAATAAAGTATATTTTTTAGGAAGAGTGGAATGTGTCTTACAATTGAAAAATTTCTTGTTCACCAAAAACCTGTTACTAAATTAATGATAGACCTTTAAATCTCTCATTCACCAAAAACTATTACTAAACTGATGATGGACCTTTAAAAATCCACAGTATCAGAGAGGTGAGGATGTGCAATATTATTCACAAAAAAAAAAAAATCCATTCCTTGTGAATGGCCCACAAGTAGACACATACTTGTAGGAGCAAATTTCAAAGCCAACAACTAATGGAGAATTGAAGCTGTCCACTTTGTTCAGTCCTGGAAAGGGAAAGAGAGATCTGCCCTGCCCTTTTATGGCAGCCAGGAAACCCAGATTGCCAGACTTCCACTTCCTGCCAGGGTGGAGTCACAGGTTCTAGATTTATCCTTCAGACTTCATTACAAAATAAATGAAGCAACAGTTTTCAATTCACTAAACTTCAGGCAATGCGCAGTGTATCCCTGAAAGATAGGAATGTGATGAGGTCAGCCCATGGGTGCTCTGGCTTGAGGGTTTCACAGCATGAGAAAGGAGAACCAGGTAGAGCCAGTAGACACCTGAATTAAGGAGATGAAGCTGAAATTTTGACGCAATAAGGCAGCTAGATTTCATAGCACAGAACGCTGGAGAGGAGAGGAGAGAACTGCACAGAGGAAGAGCTCTGGGATTCTGCAGAGGACCCTTGGTGAGTATTTCACTGAGCACCAATCCGCATACATGTGTGAAGAAAAGAGCTGAGACTGGGAAAGAATACTTCAGGAGGATTGAAGGGAACAGTGCCCAGTGTTTGCAATGGACTGGAACAGAGCTGGTCCTATTATCTAGACTGAAAATATTTCTAATTCACTGAGCATTAAGTAGAGTGCTCAGAAGAATCTTGCCTTGTTGAGACGGAGTTTCACTCCTTTTACCCAGGCTAGAGTGCAGTGGCGCGATCTCAGCTCACCGCAGCCTCCACCTCCTGGGTTCAAGCAATTCTCCTGCCTCAGCCTCCCAAGTAGCTGGGACTACAGGCATGCACCACCATGCCCAGCTAATTTTTGTATTTTTAGTAGAGACAGAGTTTCACCATGTTGACCAGGATGGTCTTGATCCCTTGACCTCGTGATCCACCCACCTCGGCCTCCCAAAGTGCTGGGATTATAGGCTTGAGCCACCACGCCCAGCCCCCACCTAACAATTTTTAAAAGAAAGACCCAAAGGGCTTATACTGTTTCCAGGCAACTTAATTAGGTCCCAGAACAAAGCTCAGGAATGCTTATAAGGACACAAAAACATTCACCGCCTGAGGAGGGTAAAATTGAAAATAACTGGCATCTCATTAAACATTGCCAAGCATACAAAGCAGCAAAATATGACCCATAATGAGGAGAAAAATCAATCAATTATAACCAACCCTAAACTGACAGAGATGTTAGAATTTGCAGACAAGGACATTAAAACTACTCTTAACACTGTGTTCTATATGTTCAAAAAGTTATGTAGAGACATAAAAAATATCATTTAAAGGGCCAAACAAGGCCAGGCATGGTGGCTTACACCTGTAATTCCAACACTTTGGGAGGCTGAGGCGGGTAGATCACCTGAGGTCAGGAGTTCAATACCAGCATGACCAATGTGGTGAAACCTCATCTCTGCAAAAATACAAAAATTAGCCAGGTGTGGTGGCACGTGCCTGTAGTGCCAGCTCCTCAGGAGGCTGAGGCAGGAGAATCACTTAAACCCAGGAGCAGAGATTTCAGTGAGCCGAGATTCTGCCACTGCACTCCAGCCCAGGAAACAGAGCAAGACTCCATCTAAAAAAAAAGGGAGCCATATAAAAATTCAAGAGATGAAAGCTACAGTGTTTGAGATGCAAAGTATACTGTGTTGGAGAAAAGATTAGTAAGCATGAACACATAGGCATAGAAATTCTTCAAAATGAAATGCAGAGAGAAAAAAAGAATTTTGTAAAACTGAAAAAAGCATCTGTGAGCTGTGAAACAACTTCAAGCAGGTTGATGTACTGGTAATTCAAGTCCTCAAAGAGGAAAGAGAAAGGGGGTAGAGCAGAAAAAATACTTCAAGAAATAATAGCAGAAAATTTTCTAAATCTTGCGAAATCTGTAAACTCAGAGATTGAAGAATCTCAACAAATTCCCAACACAAAGAAAGTGGCTAAAAAGCACATCATAATCAAATTTCTTAAAGCCACGATAAAAAGCAAATATTAAAAGCCAACAGAGAAAAAAAAATTAAGTACAAAGAAACAAAGATAACAATGGCAACATATTTCTTTTTAGAAACAATAAAAGCAAGAGGAAAGTGAGATAACATTCTTAAAGTATCGAAAGAGAAATATCTGTGAGCCTATAATTCTATAACCAGTAAAAATATCTTCCAAAATGAAGGTAAAATAAAAACTTTTTTCAGACATATAAAAATCCTCAATACAGAAATGTTAAACATAATCCTTCAGGCAGTAGGAAAATGATATCATGTATCTACACACACACACACAAAATGAAGAACACCAGATTTGTAAGATCTTTTCTTATCTTTTTGAAAGATAATTCACACACACACAAACACACAAATGATGAACATATAACTTTATATCCAGTGAAAACTTATTTGAAAACATAATTCTATTGACAATAGCACCCAAGAAAAATGCAATACTTAGGTATAAATCTAATAAAGCATGCATAGTACTTACATGCTAGAAACTACAAAACGCTGCTGAAAGAAATATTTTTAAGTCTTTAATAAATAAAAAGAAATACCATGTTCATAGATTGGAAGATATCCTCAAGTGGTGTAATGCAATACCAACCAAATGTAAAGGAAAAATTGTTTACCTATATAAAGAAGTCGATTCTAAAATTTATATGAAAAGGCAAAGGAACTAGTATAGATAAACAGTTTTGAAAAGAAAAAACAAAGTTGGAGGAAGCAAATCTTGATTTTAAGACTTATTATAAAGCTACAGTAATTAAGACAATGTGATACTGGCAAAAAGACAGACATATTAAATCAATGGAACAGGGTAGATAATTCAGAAATAAATTCATACAAATACAACCACTTGATCTTTGGCCAAGATACAAATAGAAATCAATGGAGAAAGGATAGTACTTTCAAAAAAACTGTATTATAAAAATTGGTTATCCATAAACAATCACACAAAATAATCTTGACCTCGACTTCACATTTCATACAAGACTAGCTCCAAATAGATTATCGATAAAGATAAAAAGCATAAAACTATATAATTTTTAGACTACAGTATGAGGCTCTTAGCAAACTCTTCACTACCAAAAGCACAGCCCACAAAATTAAAAAATGATAGATTGGATGTCATCAAAATTTAAAACTTTTGTGCTGCCAGAGACCATCAAGACAATGAAGATAAGCTACAGAGTGGAAGAAAATATTTGCAAACAACATATACAACAAATAATTTGTATGCAGACTATTTAAGGAACTCTCAAAACTCAACAATAAGAAAAGAAATAATTTAAATATGGGAAAAGATAACTGAAGAAGGATAGACATACAATGGAACAGGCTGGAGAACTCAGAAATAAACCTACAAAAATACGACCAACTGATTTTTGACAAGGGTACAAAAGTAATTCAATGAAGAAAAATAGCCCTTTCAACAAATGTTGTTGAAACAATTGAACATTCATGGGCCAAAAAGAAAAAGAACTTCATGCTAAGTCTCATACATTATACAAAACTAACTGAAAATGGTTCATGGATGTAAGTGTAAAATGCAAAGCTATATACGTTTTAGAACATAACATAGGGAAAAAAAATCTTCACAATCTAGGGGTAGGCAGAGTTCTCAGACTTGAGACCAAAATACAAACATAAAGGGAAAATTTGATAAATTGGATTTCAACAAAATTGAAAACTCTTGTTCTTTGAAACACTTCATCAAGAGGATGAAAAGACAAGCTACAGAGTAGGAGAAAATATTTGCAGATCACATATCCAACAAAGGACTAGTGTCTGGAATATATAGAGAACTCTCAAAACTCTACAGTAAAATAAACAAACAATTCAATTAGAAAATGGGCAAAAGATACGAAGAGATGTTTTATGAAACAGCATAGACAGATGGCAGATTAGCACATGGAAAGATGCTCAACATGACTTGCTATGAGAGAAATACAAATTAAAACCACAGCTAGATTCTACTACACGCCCATTAGCATGGCTGAAATAAAATATCAAATGCTAGCAAGGAAATAGATCATCTAGAACTTTTATAAATTGTTGGTGAGAATGCAAAATAGTTCAACCACTCTGGAAAATGATTTGACAAGCTAAACGTATTCTTGCCACATGACCCAGAAATCCCATATCTAGGATAGACAAATGCAAGATTATAATGAGACATTTCAGTACCCTTCTCTCAATTACCGATTAAAGTAGATAGCTAACAAGTCAGTAAGTATATAGAAGACTTGAACAACACTATTAACCAACCTGGCCTAAACTGACATTTCAACTAACAATAGCAGATTGTACATTTTCAAGTGAATATAGAACATTATATAATATTGATCAGACCTTGGGCTGTAAAACAAGCCTCAATAAATGTAAAAGGATTCAAGATATATAAAATAGATTCTCTTGTCTCCACGTAAATAAAATTCAAAAACAGAAAGATATCTGAGAAAGTCCCCCAAATATTCGGAAATTAAAATAAGACACTGTAAGTAACCCATTAGTTGAAGAAGGAATCAACAGAGAAATTTAAAAGTATTTTGAAATGAATAAAAATGAAAACAAAACATATCAAAATTATGGGAATGTTACTTAGGGGGAAACTTATGGCATTAAACATCTGTATTTGAAAAGAAGATTTCAAATTAATGATTTTAGATCCCATTTTAAGAAACTAAGGAGGAAAAGACCAATTAAACCCAAACTCAGCAGAAAAAAAGGAAGGAGTAAAGGACAGAGCAGAAACCTACAAAACAGAAATCAGAACATTGACACAGAAAATCAATAAAACCAAAAACCGATTTTTCAAGAAATTCAATAAAATTGATTAACCTCTAGACAGGCAGTTTATAAATGAGAGCAAGAGAGTGGGGAAGGAGATGAAAATTACTAGCATCAAATTGAGAAACATGACATAGTAAAGATTCTGAATATACAAAAATGATAATGAGGGGATAATCATGGACAACTTTATGCAAATAAATTGGACAACTGAGATGAAATCGAAAACCCCCTGAAAGACACAAGCTACCAAAGGCCAATCAAGAAGTAGACATTGTAGATATTTTTAATTGAATTTCTAATTAAAAGCTTCCCCATACAGAAAAACTCCAGTCCCAACGGTTTCACTCGGGAACTTAACTGATTATTTAAGGAAGAAATAATGCCAAGAAATATAAAAACCTTACCAGAAATTAAAAGAGGAGGAGACACTTCCTTACTCATTCTATAGGGCCAACATCAACCTGATAACAAAACCAGGCAAGACATTTACAAAAAGAATACCCACAGACCAATATCTTTTGTGAACATAAACACAAAATTTCATAACAAAAGTTTAACAAGCCAAATCCAACAATAATAAAAGGGTAACACATCATGGTCAAGTGAGGTTTATTCTAGGTTAGTTTAATATTTCAAAATCAAACTACATAATTCACATTAAGAAACTGAAAAAGAAAAACCACATGATCATCACAATAAATGTCAATTTTTTAAATAAAATTATTAATTAGAAAAATGATCAGCACACAAGGAGCTTCCCCAACTTGACAAAGCACATTTATGAAATACCTATAGCTAATATCATTCTTCAGAGTAAAATAGTATAAGATCAGGAAGAAGAGAAACATGCCTGCTCTCACCACATCTATGCAAATTTGTACTGGTCTAGGTAAGAAATAAGGCAAGAAAAAGGAACAGAGCCTGTTGGATTGAAAAGGAAAAAATAAAAACTGTTTTTATTCATAGATGGTATAATTGCCTCTGTAGAAAATCTAACGGGCTTTACAGAAGAAGCAACTAGAATGAATAATTGAGTTTAGCAAGGTTGCAAAGTAAAAGATCAATATAAGAAAATTAATTGTATTTTTATATGCTAGCAATGAAAGCCAGAAGTTAAAATTTAAAACACTATGTACAATACTATCAAAAATATAAAATAGGAGTAAATCTGTCAAGAGATGTGCTAAAATTGAATGCTGAAAACTACAAAACATTGCTGAGAAATTGAGGAGGACCTGACCAATGCAGAGAGGCACCATAGTCTTTTTGGGAGATTCCATATTGTAAATATTTCAATTTTTCCCCAAATTGATCAGTAAATTCAATTAAATCACATGCAAAATCCCCACAGTCTTTTTATTTTTCAATAGAAATTGACAAATGGATTCTAAAACTCCTATGGATATGCTATGGGCCTAGATGGCCAAAAAGAAGAAAAAATTAGAGGTCTAACACTATCTGATTCCAAGACTTACTATAAAACTTCAGTAATTAAGTTAGTGTGGTGTTGGTGGAAAGACAGTCAAATTGAACAATGAAACAGAATAGAGTCTAGAAATAGACCCACACATAGAGACAACTTATTTTCTATAAAGGTGCAAAGACAATTCACTGGGAAAAAATAGTCTTTTCAACAATTATGCTGAAGCAATTGGATGTATATGTGCAAAAATATGAATCTTGGCCAGGCATTTTGGCTCACACATGTAATCCCAGCACACTTAGAGGCTGAGGTGGGAGGATCTCTTGAGCCCAGGTGTTCAAGACCAGCCTGGGCAATATGGAAAAATCCTAACTGTACACACACGAAAATTAGCTCAGCCTGGTGGCATGCAACTGTAGTCCCAGCTACTTGGTAGGCAGAGGTGGGAGGATCACCTCAGCACAGGAGGTCAAAGCTGCAGTGACCCATGATCACGCCACTGCACTCCAACCTGCGTGACAGAATGACATCCTGTCAAAAAAATAATGAAAAGAATCTTGATTCATACTTCCAACCATATACAAAACTTAACTCCAGATTTATTACAGGTCAAATTCAAAACCTAAAACCATAAAAGTTCTAGAAAAAAAATGAGAAAATATGTGTGACCTTGAGTTATGCAGAGATTTGTTAGATGCATCACCAAGAGTACATCCATACAAGAAGAAATTAACAAATTGGACTCCAACGAAATTGAAAAATTCTGCTCTTCAAAACAAAAAGAGACAGAGAAAAGCCACAGAGTAGGAGAAAATATTCGCAAACCATATATTTAATAAAAACCTTGTATCCATAATATATACAAATTTTGAAAACTCAATAAGAATAGCAACTCAATAAAAAGTGGCCAAAGATTTAAACAGAAACTTTGCTAAAAAATACAACAAAGAAGACAAGTAGGTGAAAAGACATTCTTTGTCATTAGACATTAGGTGAAGTTACCATGACCAAGTGTTGGTGAGGATGTAGAGGAACTAAAACTTTTTTCTGAGATGGAATCTTAACTCTGTCACCCAGGCTGGAGTGTAATGACACAATCTCGGCTCACTGCAACCTCTGCCTCCTGGGTTCAAGCAATCTGGAACCTGTCTCAGCCTCCCAAGTAGCTGGGATTATAGGTCCATGCCACCACACCCGGCTAATTTTTGTATATATATGTATATTTTTAGCCACCACACCTGGCTAATTTTTTTTTTTTTTTAACAGAGACAGAGTTTCACCATGTTGGTCAGGACGGTCTTGAACTCCTGACCTCATGATCTGCCCACCTCAGACTCCCAAAGTGCTGGGATTACAGGCATGAGCCACCATGCCGGGTGGGAACCAAAACTTATACACTAGTGCCATACACTGCTTTTGAAGACACCACATATGTTAGTGTCTTAAAACTTAAAAAAACATGCACCTGCCATATGATCCAGTCATTGCAGTCTTTGGTATTTGTCCCAAAGAAAGGAACACACTTTCTACACAAAGGCTTGTACACAAATGTTCATGGCAGTTTTATTCGTAAAATCCCTAAACTGGAAACAACTCAAATGCCCGTTAACAAGTGAATGGACACACAAATTATTACACATCCATACACTGGAATACCACTCAACATAAAAAAAAAATAGTGAACCAATGAGATACACAACAACATAAATACATTTCAGCATAAGTACGCTGTGTGAAGGAAGTCAGTCTAAATAAAAAGAGTGGACACTGCTTGATTCCATTTATGTCAAACTCTAGAAAATGAATCTAGTCTACAGTACAACGAACAGATCAGCAGAGGGCAGTTGATTGGGGTGGGTTGGGGGGATGGCCAAGGGGTACAAGGAAAGTTTGGGGTGATGGATTTGTTCACTATCTTAATCATGGGATAGTTTCATGGGGGTTTATGTATGTCAGACATCAAACTGAATATTTTAAATACAGCAGGTCATCGTATATCCGTTATACTTCAATCGAGCAGTTAAAATATACTAATACAATTTAAAGAGAGAGAAGGAACTCCAGCCATCAGCTGCCTTTAACAAGTCAGTCCTGCCGGACCCTGTGCCCCTGTGCCACCCTGGCTTGGGCTCCTGGGTCTGGCATGTTGGCCACCACTTGCTATGTCTTGTGGACAAATGTACCCCGCCTCCTCCAGGTCTCATTCCAGGAAAGTCATTTCAAATTCCACAGGTGTGATTATGGAGCAGGGCAGGGGAAATGAGCAAAGCCCTCAGAGCACGAGACAGGCCAAGTCGGGGCGCAAGAGCCTCGGAAACAGCAAGAGGTGGGTGACAAGTGTCATCTTACTGCTCACTCATGCCCTATGATTTAATATGGTTTTGACATTTCTGCAGCTGAGTGGCAGCGAGAGCTGCAGCTGCATGAAATCAGGCGGATAAAAGTCAAAGCAAAGGCCTCAAACCCTGGATCCCTGTCATTTTGCCCCCAGCTCTGCCAGAGTCCAGCTGGGACAGTACTGGAGAGTAAGAACAGAAACAGAGAGAGAGAGAGATTGAAAATCCCAAGAAACTGCTCTTCCTTGAGAGTCCACTGCTGTTTTTTGGCAGGTGGCGCATCAGGGAGAATCCATCCAGCTGTGCAGAGNCCACGTCCTGGTGTCTGGCCAGAGAGGGTGTCACAGCCTGGGGATCAGGTGAATGGAGAGTGAGAGTGGAGGGTCTTTGCCCGGAGAAAGGGCCACGCAGGCTGCTGGCAGTGGAGTCGGGGGCTGCAGGCCCATGCACTGAGCACCTACCATGTGCCAGGCCAGGACAGGCTGCAGGGATGCTGCAATGACCAAGACAGGTGGCCCCTGCCCCCTGGACAATCATCCTGATAATAATAATAAAGTAACAGCCCCTGTGCCCGGCACTGAGCTGGGCGCACTACTCTAGCAGTTCCCATCCAGGGGCCATGTTGCGCCCAGAGGAAATTTTTGAAGTGTCTGAAGACATTTTCAGTTGTCATACCCAGGGGTGAGGGGTGCCACCGACATCTGGTGGGTACAGGACCAGGATGCTGTTCATCATGCTATGATGTACAGGACAGTCCCCACGATGAGGAATTATCTGACCCAAATATGTCAGTAGTGCCAAGGCTGAGGACCCCTACTCCGCTCTCATTTCTCACTTAACATTCACAACACAACGGAGGCCCAAGTCACCTACCATGACACACCTATGGAAAGGCAAATTAGGACTTGAGCCAGGTCTGGCTACGCCCAGAGTCTATACTTTGACCCACAGCATGGCACAGCACTGTAGCATGGCATAGCACCTGTAGCTGTGCCATGCTGTGGGTCAGAGTATAGTGTCTGGGCATAGCCCAGAGTATTCACAATACAGAATACTTTGGGAGCCCAGGGTTCTGCGTTCAAGTCCCAGCTGATCCCCATAGAGAAATGAGTGAGTCATTAAACCTGTCTAAGCCTGAGCTCTTTACTTTGAAAATTGGGTTCATAATATCTGGGCTGGATGAGCACAGAGTGAATGAAAAGCTTCCTCACTTGTGGAAGTGTTGGGGAAAACATGCATGATTTCATATTCATTCATTCATTTACCCAGTCTTTACTGAGCATCGGATGCTGTGCTAGAGATAAGCCAAGAACAAGATACAAGAGGTCCCTGCTCTCGGGCACTTAAGTTCTGGATGATTCTTGGACATTTGGGGAATCAGGTCATTATCTCCAGGAAGACGGGGCTGCCCCCAATGAGCAAATGTCACTGTCAGCCCTCTCCCCTGAAAGCTGGTAGGATTCCTGGAAGTAGATAAAAAACAAAAGCTCTGTCTGTCCCTCCCAGTGACTTTTATGCCCAGCACTGGGCCCTCACCCTCTTTCTCGTCCTGAAAAATGCAGCCTTTATGACGTTTTTTATAAAAGCTTGGAGTCTCCAGTGCAGGTGGAACTCCACACTCAACGGTACTCCACCAGACTGGTGGTGTTATTGCTGTGGCTTTCTTGTATTCTTCTTTTCAACCACCTGCCATGACAGAGTCTATGCGAGCTGAATTCAAGGGAGTAGCCCTCTCCTTCCCTTCTCCCTCCCATCCACCTGCACATGGCTGCCCAGTTAATCCTCCTGGAGCCCACGCACAAGACCCTGAATCCCTTCCAAGCCTCTGCTGGGCACTGGACAGTAGCCCAGGTCTGAGCCCCAAGCCCTTGCATCCTTGAACAAAGCAAGCCAGCCCCACCCACAGCTTCTGACCACCCTCCTTCACCTCACACGTTCCTCCTGGACGACCTGGGCTTTGTCACATCAGGCAAGACCCTGCCCCAATCTAAGCCTCAGTTTCCCCATCTATAGAATAAGGTCCAAACAGAGGAACCATCAAGACACCCACACCTTTCATGACCCACTGTGAAGTCTCGGCTTCCTTTGACTCGCGATGGGGCTGCCCTGTGCAGGACACTGCACCCTCCATTTGTGTCCCCAGTACAGGGCTTGGTAGGCAATAAGACAACATGGCGCTTGGTTGTGAGCATGAACCTGAAGTCAGGCTGAGCTCAAGCTGGCTACCCATGTAGTTGGGCACTGTGCTTCTAAGGGTCTCTGGTACCTCACCCCTAACATGGATACAGCTTCTCGAGGGCTACTGTGAGGATCCCGGCCAGTCCCTTCTTGGGGTGTCGCCCCCACCCCTACCCCTACACCCACCCCCTCTGGACCCGGAGACGACCCCCCTCACATATCTGCACGTGTTGTGTGGCCACGCCCCTGCCACAGCTGACTGGACCGGGGCAGACACCTGACCCCAGGCAGACCAATCGGCTCAGGGCTGGCCCAAGAGCCAGACCTGGACCCAGTGCACCTGCAGGACCTGGTGAGGGAAGCAGGAGATGGAAGGAGGGGTGGGGGAGAGAGGGCATGGAGCTGGAACCAGAGAGGGAGACAGGGAAGGAGGGAGAGGGGGGCAGGCCCAGGCTCTGCAAACCGCTCCGGGGAATCCGATCCCAGCTATGACATAAGCCATGCCCAGTGGGTTCCAGTCCTTCCCAGCACACCGCCCCATTCTCTGCCCTCAATCCCCAAAGGCAGACAGGTGCCGTCCTCCCCCCAGCGCCTCTGCACCCCCTTGCGCCCCCTGCCCTGTTTTTTCTGCGGCCTTTATTGGACCCAGTCTTCCCAGAAGCCAGGCTCCTGATGGATCCTCAGTCAGTTTTCTGTAAGAATAAAAGAACGAGTGAATGAGCGAGTGAGTGAGTGACAAAGCCTCGGAGGCGCCCCCAACAAGAGAAAGAGCCAGGGCCGAGGGGCAGGCAGAGCCGGGCTTGGGTGCTCCTCTGCTGCTCTCGGCCTCCCTGAGCCCCCACCTCCTCACCTGCAGCCGAGCAAGAGCAGCGGCCACCCAGTCAGTGCCAGCTGCTTACGCGCTGTGGCTTAAGCTTTCTGTATGTCGCTTTTGTTTTAGTAAGCGATTGCAGATCTAGGCTCAGCTTCCTTCTTCTTCCTGGATACCTCGAAATGCGCTTACTTTTGAAGCCATGGGTTCTGGGGACAGCCAGGAGACAGGGATCCTTCCCAGCTCCCGCCCCCTGCCATTGCCCAGGTTGGAGAGGGAGAGGAAGGAGCCTTGGTTAACCACAAATGTGAGCCCAGCTACTGAGGGGAGAGCAGCTGAAGCTGTTTAACTATTATTTTTAGAAATCTTTTCTGTGTAAATCTGGCTTTTTCCGGTACTCGGATTTCAACCCCCATATCATGTACCACCCCACCCCCGACTCTCTCCTGGGCAGTTCCGTAGACTGGCCTGGCGAGGTGCCTGGACAGTGCCCTTGTTCTCTGTCCTCTGACACCCAAGGGCCTGAGCACTGAGTTGCAAGGGAAGACAGCTGGGTGCAGGAGAGTAGCTTGGCTAGTTCCCAGTGCAGAGTCTTTGGCAGATCACTCCATCTCCACGGACCTGAGAGTCTTCATCTGTAAAATGGGAATGATGACTCCAGAGGGCTGTGCTGATGCCTTGAGAGGAAGCACTGACCCAGCAGGTGGCACAGAAGATGCTCATCCACGAGCCCACAGCTCCTCCCTGCAAAGACAGAGCAACATGAAACACCTTTCGAAATATTTCATTTGTAAGTGATAGAAAAGCCAACCCAAATCGACTTAAGGAAAAATTTTTGTGTCCAAGGTAACTAAAGTGTGTGTACTTCAGGAGCAGCCACGGCACCCGCCTGTATCCACAAGAGACAGAAAGACAAAGCTGAGCCTCACAGCACTCATCACTGTGGGGAATGGCAGCCCAAAGGCAGCCCTTCTCCTGGGACGGAGGGTAGCCACAGGGTGCTGGGCTGAAAGAAAGAGATGCATTTTCCTGGGCAGATGTGCATTTCCAGGTGGGGACACAGAGGTGCTCACAGCCAGTGCTGGGGCAACCCCTCCCAGGGGTCTGGGAAAATAATGCTGACCCAAGGGCAATGATGCTAAGCAGGGATCCCGGGCACCCGGGGAGGCTGTTTTAAAGCAAATGGCATTCATCTGGCTTGCAGGCAAGCTCAGCCTGTGGTGAAAGGTGATACCACAGCTCAAAGTGGCAGAGCCAGGAAAAACCCGTAGAGAAAGGGATCCAGGGAAGACAGAGGCCATCAGAACCTGGGCTGGGCCCTGGCTGCCTGACCCCCAACCCTCCCCTCAAACCATGCCCCACCCTGTGCTCAGGTACCAATGCTGTGGATAGACAAACTGGTCCTGGCCCCCAGGCCTCCTTCCTTGCTCTGAGAGCTTGAGCTTAACCGTCTCTGTTACCTGGCTCTGCCTTGGTCCCTAACCAGAACTCTTCCTCGGATCGGGCTTGACAGGTCCTGAGACCCCACCCTGTTCCTGAGCCCCCAACTCCATCTGTCCCACTACCCTCTACTGAGAGCCAGCTTGGCCATAGAGACCCCCACCCAGGGGGCACTAAAGGAATTAAGAGGCAGACACTCAGATAGAACAACAAAGTTGGTCTATCCGGGGGGCCAGCAGCCTTCCAAGCTGAGAGTCTCAGGGGCTGACAGTGTTCCAGGCTGAAGGCCTCGAGTAGTCTCTGACCCACGCATTTATTCTCTGTGAACAGGTGATCACCGTTAGCAAAAAGACGTTTGGTATAACGTAACACAAAACACGCCAAGTAAGCAGCTGGTGCCCGCTTACCACTGATCACAAACAACCTAAAAAGTATTCTCCATGAGGGAGCCAGGGGGGCAGGGTCCCATATCTTAAATAATTGTTTTAACCTGTATGATATTTATATATTGTCCAGCCACTTTGGAATGCCCCAAGTAGTTTTCTACTTGGTGGGGGCAGCTGGCTAGGTTTTCCTTGCCATCGTTCTTCCTAGCAAACAATATATTCTTACACTCAGCATTTCTCAATATTCATCAAATAAACATTTCTCAACAACCTCCACCGAGCTTCTCCCTCACCTGCCCAGCATCTGTAGTACTTTGTCACAACAATGACAGTATTAATAATAATAATAATTAATAATAATTACAGCTAACATTTAGCGAGTACCCACTATGTGCCAGCCCTATAAAAATGTTTCTCATGGATTATCTCATTTAATCTTTAGAACAGCCCTCAGATGTAGAGATTCTGGGTTAATTTGCTGAAAATTCATTTAGCAAATATCAATTCATCAAATGACTGATTTACCGAAAATCAAATTCGTCCAATGATCCATTAGACACCCAGTGACAGGCAGATACATCAGCCCTGGTCTGGGCCTGGAAACCAAGCAGGCATTTCACCAGAGAGGCAGGAACAGAAGCAGACAGCGGCTGTGGAGGAAGTGCGTCTGCAAAGGCTAGGACTTCTGTGGCTGCTGTTCAAGGGGAAGCCCACCCATTGAATGCGTTGCTTTTCTGTGGGTGGGCTTCCTGAGGTAGAGAAACTGAGGCTCAGAGAAGTTGGGTAACTTGTTTGAGATGACCCAGCTGGTGAGTAGGTGCTGGGATCCAGAGCCACTCTTATGGCCCAGGAATTGCAGGCTCTACTTCCACTCAGATATCCACGTGGGGGGGGCCTCCTGCACATTGCTTCCCCTCTCCAGGCCTCATCTTCCCTGACTGTGAAGAATGGAATTGATTGGATTATTATTGACAGCCTTCCGGGCTGACATGCTGTATTAGTCCATTTTCACGCTGCTGATAAAGACATACCCAAGAGTGGGTAATTTATAAAGAAAAGAAAGTTGAATAGACTTATAGTTCCAAGTGGCTCGGAAGGCCTCACAATCGTGGCAGAGGGTGAAAGGCACGACTTGCAAGGCGGCAGGCAAGAAAGGACTTGTGCAGGGAGCTTCTGTTTATAAAACCATCGGGTCTTGTGGGACTTGCTTTCCTGAGAACAGCACGGGAGAGACCCACCTCCATGATTCAATTACCTCTCACCAGGTCCCTCCCATGACATGTGGGAGTTGTGGGAGCTGCAATTCAAGATGAGATTTGGGTGGGGACACAGGCAAGCCACATCACATGCTATGAAACCAAAGACAGGAACCTGCCCCACGTCACACAGCAGGTCAGCAGAAGAGCAGCGGCTGCCCTCAGTCTCCTGCCCCCCTGTTTAGGGCCTAGGCCTTCTCCTGCTGCCTCGGTCACAGCCACATCCTCCCAGGACACCTCTTGAGCATTAATCTAATGGAAAGGCTGTTTGGGGCACTCACAAGGCAAAAAAAAATTGTTTATGTCAAGAGATGCCTACTCTGCCCTCTCACCCACCACTCATCAAACCTCCAGGTCCAGCCCAAGGCTGCACTGCCCCAGCAGGGCCCCTGAGCATCTCAGGCCAGGCTCATTCATCTTCCTTTCCATGAAACATCTCCTGTCTGAACTTAGGCCTCAGAGCTCACGAGGGGATTAGCTGGGATGATGCAGCTCCAGTACCACCTGGAGGCAGAGTGGCAATACCAGCTCACACTTCACTGAGTACTTACTGCACACAGCCCTGTGCTGAGCACTTCACATGGTGTGTTGACTCATTGGAGCCTCGCAGCAAACCCATTTCACATTTCACAGGAATGGAAACGGAGGTGAACTCAGTATGGTATGGCCCTTGTAACAAAACAGGACCCATCTCATGGTGAGCGCTCCATAAATGTTCCTCCCCAGCCCTTCCCCACACCACCTTTATTCTGTAGACCAATGTTTTTCAAAGTGGGGTTCCAGGAGGGAAGTGGGAAGCCAAGGCCAGAGGATTGCTTAAAGCCAGGAGCTCAAGACCAGCCTGGGAAACATAGCAAGCCTCCATCTCAAAAAAAAAAAAAAAATTGTTGTTTCATTCACCAGAAATAGTGGTGTGTGCCTGCAGTCCCAGCTACTCAGGGGGCTGAGGTGGAAGGATTGCTTGAACCTAGAAGGTTGAGGCTACAGTGAGCTATGATTGCACCATTGCACTCCAGCCTGGGTGACAGTGAGATTCTGTCTCTAAAAAAATAAAACTTAAAAAAAGAAATGCAAATTGTGAGTGTCACCCAAGCTGGTATGGCCTTTGAGGGCCTGGAGTGTAAAAGCAGACTGCCTGGCTCTGACACTTCACACTCCCAAACTTTCAACATGTCACTTCATCTCTCTGCCCCTCAGTTTCTCCGTCTGTCGAAAAGAAATGATAATGAGAAAACTGAGTCTCAGAGAGGTTATATAACTTACCCAGGGTGACGCATTCAGCATTTGGTGGAGTCAGAGAATGAACCCAGAGGGCCTGGTGCTGAGGCCTGCACCCTTCACTCCCTGTTACCACCTCCCCATATGGGCTCCCTCAACTCAGGGGGCCAGCTGTGGAGTATTATGTTGTGGTTACCACCTGAGACCTTGATCACATTGGTGTTTTTGTTTGGGTGCCAGCGGTGATGGGTGTTAAGTTGGGACTACCACCTGAGACCTGACCTTGATTCACCCCTACCTGAGATGTTGATCACCACGTGTGGAGGTTTGTTTTGTAGACCCTGACTTAGCAACAGACAAATGAAATACATTCTTACACACAGAACGTAACATGAGAGTTGGGCTAGGGATGGTTGTTAACTGCTTTTAGAGGGCTATTGCAGCTAACCGACCACAACTCCCTGTTTTTTTTCTTACATTTATTTAGTACAGATTTAGTAATAGAGGTTTTAAGTTAACATACTTGTGAATAATTACGGTTAAAAGAGTGATTTTACGAATGATAAAAGCTTTTGGTTTTGGGCCCAGAATAAACATTATTAATAGGTAATTGCCCTTTGACCTCCCACTGAGAGGACCATTTAGCACAAAGTTTACAGTAGGGACAAAGGGATGTGGGGTAAACAGACTTAACTGGGGAAACTTTTCTTATTTTAATTTTTGCCCTATGACTTAAAGCTTTAAAGTAAGCACTGGCTGCCTTTAGCCCATTCCATAAGTCAATAAAAACTTTTTGGCCTCCTAAAAGGTTAGAGACTATATTTTATAGCCTTTCCCTAATACTTCCCTTAATGTTCTGCCAGCCACCCCGAGTGAATCCCGATGTTCAACCTTTTAGCAGCCCCTGTTCTTATGAGCGTCTGCCCAGACTGTCCACACAGCAGGACGGGTTGGCAGGAGGCAGCTCACACCTGTGCAGGAATGTGGAGCCGTTCACATGCTCAGGTGCACAGTTATTCCTGCCCCTACAGAGTTGGAGTTTGGGGGAGCAATTGAGCGTGGGTTCCTGCTGCTTCCCAGATTCTAGGTTTCTAAGCAGACACCCCATTTGTTTAGCTCTTTAACCACACTGCTGCTAGGGACTGACTCTTGCTAGGTGCCCAGGACCCAGGAGAAAGTGTGTCACTGAATTGAGAGCAGGCGTTCTCCCCACTTCTGCATAGAACCGTGTCCCACTCAGGAAGCTGAAGGACGGGCAGCTCAGAGATCATGAGGACCCAGGCTCGCAGGCACCTTCATCCCCACTGAGGCTCTTGAAGTCCTTCTTGTGGCTTCCCAAGTACAGGCCAGTGGCAGCAGGAGGGAGAACACAGCTGCCTCCCCACTCTGACCACAGCTGGGACGTTGGCTGTAGAGGACACCCAGTGGCCCTCAGGGAGCTTGCAAGAGACCAAATTCCCACTAAGGCAGGAGGGCCTCAGAGCTGGCAAAATGCAGGTCTCCCTGTTACCTCTTGCATTTCTACCTTAGGGCTGAGGAGGCCTGGAGACATTCAGAGACCATGGCCACCCAGCCAGAAGTGCCCTTCCCCCGGTGTCCCCCACACCAGCCCCCTGCTGTCCCCATGCCTGCCGTCATCAAGCTGCCAGACACAGAGTCTGTCTACAGCTCAGAAAACCTGGCCCACTGTGATGATCAAGTGATGCCCACTGGACTCACTTCCGCTAGCACTGGTAGCCACGTCCTGCCCGCAGCGGCCTGCCCACAGCAGGCACAGCAGCAGCTGGGTGAAAACTGTTTGTACTCGGAAACAGCCACTCTCAGCCTTTCCAGATTTGTACCCAGGACACAGAACACTCAGCAGTACATTTTATTTTCTTTGAACAAATCAAGTTTCCACCACAACATGAAGAGTGGAATGTGTCCAGATATCCGAGGTCTAGAAATGAAAATCCACTTCTGCCGGTTTTATCGGCCTCGCCCACGGTCAACTGCTTCACTCCACCTCCCAGGGACACACCAGAGGCTGGGCTCTGTGTTCCCAAAGCCCTGGGATTCCTCCCCCAGCTCAACAACTGTTTTCTTTCTTTTCTTGTTTTCTGCCCCATGTCCCACCTCTCTCTCTCATCCTCCCTTGCTGATTATAATTTCTGAGAACAGGAAAACACAATTTCAGAATGGTGCTGTCTGTTATTAATTAGGATTTATCTCCTTTATCACACAGCTCTGAGACGGAGGTTTCAAAAGAGACAAGGAAGGTGCTGGTGATAATTAACATTTCCCTGTTCACTGGAAAACCGAAATTATTCCCGGGTATGGGGTTGTGGAGCTCTTTTTGAAGATGCTTCAGCATGGGAGATGCAGGGAGGCCAGCCAGGGATTAGCAGATACGCCAGCAGGAATGGCAAGAATTCAGAGGAAAGGAGCGGGTAGCAACCTGGCAGGTGAGGGGGTGAGCCTTGAGGCAGGACTGAGGGGACCCTAGATGGGGGCAGGAGCCAGCCTGGACCCACTACCAGGACAGCAGGATGCTCTGGGCCTCCAGAGAGGGAGGGGAGGTGACACATACTTCAGATGTGCTGGATTCATAATACTTTTCCTGGGTTTTTCCCGACTTACCTGTCCTCTAACTGCCACTAGTTAAGATGATCCTGTCCAATCCAAACAAGAGTGAAGGGCAGTCCCATGCAGTATTTGAGAGATCAGCAAGAAACAAGCGCAGAGGTGTAGAAGAGCTGGGCGCAGGAGGGCATCAGGCTAAGCCTAATAGCTGTGTGTTATCTTGGAGGCATAGGGTGCCTTTGTCTGTGTGCCTGTGGGTGTCTGTGTGTCTGTGTGTATGTCTGTGTGTGTGTCTATGTGAGTGTGTATCTGTGTGTATGTCTGTGTGTCTCTGTGTATGTGTCTGTGTGTGCATGTGTGTCTGTGTATGTGTCTGTGTGTGTCTATGTGTGTGTGTGTCTGTCTTTGTGTGTGTCTTTGTGTGTGTCTGTGTGTGTGCGTGCTGTGTTCCTTGCAGTTGAGGCCATGATTGGATTTTCTCTGTCTCTGGGGAACCAAGGGGCATCATTCTTTCCAGAGCACCTCTGAGCCTCCTTCCCCAGGAGTGTTCCCACCTTCCACCCTCTGTCCCTGACTGGCCTCTCCTCCAGAAGAGGAGAAGACTGGACTCCTCTTGCTCATGTGGGTGAACTGAAGTGGGTTGAGGTAAGCTGAACAGCACTATCTGTTTCTGTGCCCTAGTACCTACCCCTTCCCTAGAGGGAGACAGACCCCTCTGGCCAAGGATCAAGCTGTGCTGGGCTGGGTTAAGCCTCTGCGTGGGCGTCCAGATCCCTTTACATGTTCATCTCCTGGAGGAGCCAGGACAGAGCTGTGGGTGTGTCATGTGAGGGCAAATTTAGCCTCAGCACCAGCAGGCTGATCTGCCCAAGAATGGGACAGGTGGCCCTGTCAGGTGGTGATCTCACCATCCCTACCAGAGTTCAAGTCATTTCTCAGGATGGTGAAGAGAGGGCTTCTTGCATTTCCAGGGGAGTTGGACCAAGATCACATCCTGTGCTGAAATGCTGATTCCACCCTGTCTATTTTAACTCCATGTATCCCTGAATCATTCTGTATTTCTAAGGGCCAAGCCTGCTGTGAATGTGGCTGTGAGTCTTTCCTAGCAATTTCTTAATCCCATGATTCTTTGGGTCTGTGATTCTATGAATGCATCTGTGATCCTGTAATTCCGGGATTTTGTAAAAGGGATAAGACTCTCCGATTCTGATTCAAATACTCCATTAAGGTATCTTTGAGTCTATGAAAGGAGCTCTAATTCCAAGATTCTGTGCGTCACAGATGCCATGGAAGGGGCCGTGAGATCTGAAAATCCTCCACCCAAGACCCTCCCCCCTAACATTTCAGCATCTGCAGCGGGAGGGCTTTGGGCTGATCATCACCAAGCTTCCCTTAGCATTAGAATGTGGGGTCCTGCTTGCTGATCCTATGCTCCCCCATTCCCCGTCATCACCTGGCTCACCCCATCTCTCCCTTCAAGGATCCAGGGTCTTAGGAAGGACCAACCATCCCAGAAGCCCCCACCCCTTCCCCACCTTTCCCTGAGCCTTGTTAACCTGCCAGCAGACTTAGATCCTTCCCAGGAAGACCTTGGTACTTGACATCAACTGTAAACTGCTTTTAGGATCCCTCGACCCGTAATTTCCAGGGGACTACCACCAGCCCCCAGCCTGGAAAAACAGAAATGGGACAACCCCTGGCTTCTCTCCTCCCTCAACCTGCCGCCTCCCAGGCCCAGAGCTGGCTAGTGTGGGTGCACCCCTGCTGCGCCCTGCTGGGGGCTCCTGCACAGTGTTCTCTGTTATAACGGAAATTAATCCGTCCCTGGGGTCCCCCACACCTGCTTCCCACAGCTGAGTGAACTAAATGGTCCCTGAAGCTCCAGGTAACAAAGCCGAGGGGCCAGCACCTCAGCAGATGTACTCCGGCTGAACAGATTTTTACCCAGGGATATTAATTACAAGGGAGACAGCAAGTGCAGCGTGGAGCCTCTGGGATTTCTGGTTTGTCTTGCTCAGATAAAAAGCAACAGAAGAACGGGAAGCCAGGAGCACCCTGTCGCTTCATGTCTGTTTATTCTTCTGATGGACTCGCTCTAACCTGCCATGGAGGTCTTCTTCCTTATTTCCCCGTTTAATTGGTTGTATTCTCCATGGGCTGTGAGCAGTGGCTGTCCTGCCAGGGTCAGCTCAGGTTTCTCTGGAAAGGAATTTGATTCCCAGGGAAGGAAAGAAATGGGAGAATAAGCAGGGAGGGGCTGGAATTCTTGAAGAGGCTAGATCCGCACTGGGTCCCACAGGCAATCCAGGGCAGCCCCCTCTCCTCCCACCCCAACTTCAGCAGCTCCGGAGCAGGAAGGTTGGGGTCCCAGGGCTGCCTGCTACAGAGAGGAAACCAGAACCCAGCAGACTTGGCCATGGGGAGGGCACAAGCCACTCCCATCTTCACTCCTCAGGGACCTCCCCTGAAATAGCCAGAGCTGGCCTGGTTGAGCCCCGGTGAGCTGGCAGGGCAGGCTCTGACCATCACCCTGGGGGAAGGTCAGGGAGCGGCTTCCGGAGGCTGTGCAGAACCAGGCTCTCAGCTCAGATACTTCCAGACTTTTTAAGTCTGAGGCTCAGGCACCTGGCAGGCCTTGGCTCTACTAAACCAAAAGGGCTGCTGCTCCTCTCCTCTGCCTGTGTATGTGTGTCCTGACTGCTGGATGAGGGCTACTGGAGGGCAGGGACCTTGTCTGCCTTCTTCGATGCTGGAATGCCAGGGGTCTGGCATCGGTCCTGGTATACTGTGCATTCGTAAGGAAGAAAGAAGGAAGGAGGGCAGTGGGGGGAGATGATCTCATCTATTAGCCACTTACATTCCTGCACTATGGACCTGACAATCCAGTGGGCCAGACAGATGATAAACTATAAACACAATGTATGAATAAATTAAACACAATACTGGGGGCAGAGAGTAGGATGGGGGGCAGGGATCAGAATTAAGTATGGTGTCCAGGGAAGCCTCATTGAGGAAACAAAGTTTGAGCAAAGACTTGTCTTTGCTTTTATTTCACCATCACAACATCGCCATTTACAGATGAGGAAACAGAGGCTCAGAGAGGTTGACCATGAACCCAAAGTCACACAGCACAAAGTGGAGGCAGGACTTCCTGCCCACCCTGCCCTGGAGAGAAGGGTGCCCCCAACTCTGCCACATTCCAAGCCCCCACAGGCATTACCCCCAGTGGGTCTTTGCACCAGCACTTTGACCAGGAATTTATAACCCCCACTTGACCAGTAAGGAAGTGGAGCCATGTGAAAGAGTTTCAGAACCAAGGGTGGAACCAGAGTTTGAAGGAATGAAAAGCCTTATTCATCCTGACCTGCCACTTGAAAGGAAGCTACCATAAGCCCAAGGCGGGATCTTGGGCAGGCTGGTGGGAGCCCAGGAACCTTCTCAGAGAGCTGGGTTCACTGCCAGATGCAGGCACTGAGTGACACCTTCAGGAAACCAGGTGGGACGGAGCCAGCAATAGCATGACTCACTGTGGGAGGATTGAGGAAGAGGCCTCCTGGGGCCTGAGCCACGAACAGACCTTCCAGGACACACAGCTGGGCCCAGAGACAGCCAGTTCACAGCTACCAGGGGCTCACTTCACAAGATGAGAAAAAGCTTCTGGGGGTCCCAAGTTCCCACCCATAGACTACAGGCACACCCTCCTCCACTGCCCAGCAGCCCCCCTTAACACACTCAGCCCTGCTCACCCACCCAGCCCAGCAGACCTGCCAGGAGAGTGGAGGCAAGCCCTGGGCTGCGCTTCCAGCCTGGAGGAGAGGAACGGGGTGACTGGCAGGTGAACTCCTTCACAGCCCTGGGTGCAGAGGCCTGAGTGTGGAAGAAGAGGGGGAGCCTTTCCGGGTCAGGGCGAAGGCACCCACCAATCCTGCAGCCCCAGGGCCTGGCCCACCAGACCTCTCTCCAAGTCACTTCGCTGGCTGTCTCTGGCCAGACTTGAAAGGAGGGGAGCCCCCGCCCACCCTGGGCCACGGCAGGACAGGCCTTTGGCTCAAGGCCCAGAGAGCAGCCCACAGCCTCAGTGTGGGGAAGACGCTTGTGCGGCCAGAAGCTCAGGGGACAGATGAAAACGTGCAGCCTCGTCACCCTCTGGCCTGTTTTCCACTTCCCGCCCTGAGGCGAGGTGGCCGCTATAGTAACCGCACAGACGCGGTGACACAGGCAGCTCCCAGCACAGCCGAGGGGACATCTCAGACCCCAGAGCCTGCGGGGTCCCAGGAGTCAGGGACCTCTGGGGTGACAGAACTAATAAGATACATATACATAAAGGGGAGTTTATTAAGTATTAACTCACACGATCACAAGGTCCCACAATAGGCTGTCGGCAAGCTTGAGGGGCAAGGAGAGCCAGTTCGAGTCTCAAAACTGAAGAACTTGGAGTCCAATGTTCAAGGGCAGGGATCATCTAGCACGGGAGAAAGATATAGGCTGGGAGGCTCGGCCAGTCTTCCCTCTTCACGTTTTTCTGCCTGCTTTATATTCACTGGCAGCTGATTAGACAGTGCCCACCAGATTAAGGGTGGGCCTGCCTTTCCCAGCCCACTGACTCAAATGTTAATCTCCTTTGGCAACACCCTCACAGACACACCCAGGAGCAACGCTTTTCATTCTTCAGTCCAAACAAGGTGACACTGAGTATTAACCATCACGAGTCCACCCCTTGTCAAGTTGAACCCGTACACCTCTCCTGAGATCATACTTCATCTTCAAATAAAGACAATGTTATAATTTCTCCTAAAATAATGCAACTATCCTTTGTACAACCGGAAATGCACCAGTCGCCAACCCAAATACTATCACATAAAGTTGAGAATACTTAAATGCCGATATGAAGTCAGTAAACCTTATGTCACGTGATAAAGGAAAAGGAAATAAAATGAAGATATTTCCTTAGGACAAATGTATACATGCGCAAATATATTTTTAACAAAAGAAGGAGGAAATATTCATGACAGTTACGGTCCCTGTTTCTGCAGCTGGCCACGTGGTCGTAGCTGGCATTGATGGCTACCTTCTTCTACTGCCCATTCTGTATTCCCTTTGCCTTCAGACAGCACCTCAGCAGGTCGTGGTCTTTTTCTTGGTGGAGGGACCCCAACCTTAATTCCTGAGAGGCCTGGACCATTTGTAGTCCTACATGGATTGGGCTGTTATAGTTTCCCATTGACCTTCATCAGAGGGCATGGTAATACTAAGAGACACCCTAACGGATCTCCTGCATTCCGTGTGTTCTTTTCCTCACCTCCGTTGTGGAGTAGTACACTGATTTCATCTTGATAGTCAGGGTCCATCACCTCAGCCAACACTGTAACACCCTTCTTAGCCGATTGACTTAAAGGTAGAAGAAGCCCAAAGTGTCCAGGTGGCAATCTTACTCTCCAGTTTAATGGGATTGTTGTGTATCCTGGCGGCAGCATCCCTCCCTCTGGAACCCTCTCTCCAAGACCCCTAAGCCAGCAGAATGTAATGCTGCAGGAACAGGAAGCACTGATGTTGCTAGCAACTCATTAGGGGTGATGGTGAGTGGTGCCACTTCCACCCCTTGATTCCTGAACTCGTGGGAGAAACAGTACCATATATTGGACACTGATTCAGAGCATACACAGCCTTCTGGAGAACTTTGCCCCAGCCCTGCAAAGCATTGTCACCTAGTTGGCATTGTAGTTCTTACTTCAAAAGGCCATTCCACCGTTCTGTCAATCCAGCTGCTTCAGGATGATGGGAACATGGTAAGACCAGGGAATTCCATGGGCATGAGCCCACTGCCACACCGCTTCAGCTGTAAAGTGAGTGCCTTGGCGAGAGGCAATGCTGTGTGGAATATGATGGTGGACAAGGTATTCCATGAGTCCACAGATGGTAGTCTTGGCAGAAGCATTGCCTGAAGAATAGGCAAACCCATATCCAGAGTAAGAACTTATTCCAATGAGGATGAACCTCTGACCTTTCCACATTGGAAGAGGCCCAGTATAATCAACCTGCCACCTGGTAACTGGCTGATCATCCCGAGGAATGGTGTCATATCGAGGGCTCAGTGTTGGTCTCTGTTCCCGCAGAGTTGGGCACTCAGCAGTGGCCGTAGCCAGGTCAGCCTTGGTGAGTGCAGGTCCATGTTGCTGAGCCCAGGCATAACCTCCATCCCTGCCACCCTGGCCACTTTGTTCATGGGCCCATTGGGCGATGACAGGGGTGGCTGGGGAAAGAGGCTGAGTGGCATCCACAGAACAGGTCATCTTATCCACTTGATTATTAAAGTCCTCCTCTACTGAGGTTACCCATTGATGAGCACTCCCATAGGATACAAGTATCTTCAGGGTTTTTGATCATCATTCAGTGAGGTCTCTGCACATACCTCTTCCCCAAATTTCTTTATCACCAATTTTCCAACCATGCTTCTAAGTCCCGGATCATCCAGCCAAACCATTGGCTATAGCCCATGAATCAATATATAATCGCACATTTGGCTGTTTCTCCTTCCATGCAAAGTCTACAACCTGGTGTACTGCTTGAAGTGCTGCCCTCTGGGAAGATTTCCCTTCACTGCTGTCCTTCAGGGATGTCGTAGAAAGGGGCAGTAGTGCTGCAGCTGTCCACTTTCAGGTGGTCCCTGAGTATCCTGCAGAACCATCTGTGATCCAGGCCCTAGTCTTCTCTTCCTCTGTCAACTGATCATAGGGAACTCCCCATGAAGTCATCAGTGCAGGCTGGGAACAAGAAGGCAGGGTGGCAGGAGGGGAGACCATGGGCATTTGAGCCACTTCCTCATGTAACTATGTGTGCCTTCAGGATCTGCTCAAGCCCAATCACATATATATCACTTACATCCAATGATGGAATGCATAACTCACATTATTGCTAGATGATGGGTCACAAAGCACCCAGTTCACAATAGGCAGTTCAGGTCGCATGGTGATTTGATGACCCAGGATCAAACATTCAGTTTCCACCAAAACCCCAGTAATGACCAAAAGCTGTCTCTCAAAAGAAGGGTAGTTATCTCAAGAGATGGCAGGACCTTGTTCCAAAATCCTAGAGGCCTCTGCTGTGATTCACTTATGGGGGGCTGCCAAAGACTCCAAACAGCATTCCTATCTGCCACTGACACCTCAAGCACCATTGGATTTGCTGGGTCCTATGGCCCAAGTGGCAGAGCAGCCTGAACCTGTTGCAGAGCCTTCTCCTGTTCTGGACCCCACTCAAAACTGGCAGCCTTTTGGGTCACTTTATAAATGGGCTGGAGTAAGACACCCAAATGAGGAATGTGTTGCTGCCGAAATCCAAATAGGCCAGCTAGGTGTCATGCCTCTTTCTTAGTTGTAGGAGGGGCCAAATGCAGCAACTTACCCTTCACTTTAGAAGGAATATTTTGACAAGCCCCACCCCACTGGACCTCTAGAAATTGTACCGAGGTAGAAGGTCCCTGAATTTTAGTCAGATTTATTCCCATCCTCTGGCCCACAAATGTCTCACCAATAAGTCCAGTGTGTTTGCTACCTCTTGCTCACTGGATGCAATCAGCATGATGTCATCAATGTAATGGACCAGTGGGTTACCTTGTGGAAGCGAAAAACAATCAAGGTCTCTGAATAAGATTACGACACAAAGCCAGAAAGTTGATATACACCTGAGACAGGACAGTAAAGGTATATTACCGGCCTTGATAGCTGAAGGAAAATTGCTTCTGGTGGGCCTTACGGACAAGAATAGAGAAAAAGGCATTTACCAAGTCAATGGCTGCATATCAGGGACCAGGAGATGTGTTAATTTGCTCAAGCAATGAATTCACATCTAGTACAGCAGCTGCAATTGGAGTCCCCACTTGGTTAAGTTTACAATAACCCACTGTCATTCTCCAAGACCCGTCTGTCTTCTGCACAGGCCAAATGGGAGAGTTGAATGGGGATGTGGTGGGAATCACCACCCCTGCGTCTTTCAAGTCTTTGATGGTGACACTAATCCCCGCATTCCCTCCAGGGATGCGATATTGTTTTTAATTTATGATTTTTCTAGGTAGAGGCAGTTCTAATGGCTTCCATTTGGCCTTTCCAACCATAATAGCCCTCACTCTACTAGTCAGGGAGCCAATGTCAGGGCTCTGCCAGCTGCTAAGTGTGTCTATGCCAATTATGCATTCTGGCACTGGGGAAACGACCACAGGATGAGTCCAGGGACCCACTGTGGCCACTGTAAGTCAGACCTGAGTGAAAACACCATCAACTATGTGACCTCCAAAAGCCCCTACTTTAACCGGAGGGCCACAGTGACGTTTTAGGTACCCTGGAATCAATGTCAGCTCAGAGCCAGGGTCCAGTAGTCTCCAAACTGTTGGATCATTTTCCTTTCCCCAGTGCACAGTCACCCTGGTAAAAGGCTGGAGGTCTCCTTGGGGAAGTATGGGAGAAAAATTCACTGCATAAATTGTCAGTAATACAGTGGGGTCCTTCCTCAAGGGGACCTGGCCTTTCCTTCATTCAAGGAGTTTTGAGTTCATAAACTGGATCAACTTTGAAAACTGATTAGGGGCCATGATTCTCTGTTTTTAAAATTCAAATTAGTCTTTGTCCACTTGACCTAAAGTTTTCTCTGTATATAATTTAAGTAGGAATGCAGTAAGCTTCCTGTCAACTTCACTTCTAGGAACATCGTGATTAATTAGCCAGTGCCAGAGCGCTACATGAGTCAGGCTATTCTGATTGCTGCTTTGTCTCTGCTGTCCATTATGGTAGCTATGTCCACCTTATTTTTGATGCCTGAGTGCCACCACTTGGACCTTGCTACCTTGGGATCCAATTATTTCCACTGCATTTAAATTTTGTAGTTGAGTGACTGTGGTTCCCATTGTTAGATCTGACATACAGAGTATAGCAATTTCACAAGGCATTGGTCAAGGGTATATCTTCTGGACCCTCCCAGCTAGGATGCTGGGATGAGTAGGTCTAAAGTGACTAATCCACTCCATCATCCCAATCTCCTTAAGTCTTTGGATCCTTCCTCTACATCAAACCAAGGGACAGCAGGCATTTCCACCTTGCTCACAGTGGGCATCTTTTAATCTATATTTTAGCTAATCAAGGAAGCAAACTATTAGAACCTTTTTTAACTCTCTGAGCTGAAACATTAAAAGCAAAGTCCCTGCTTAGTGGGCCCAAATCAATAAATTCAGCCTGGTCCAACTCTATGTTCCTTCTGCCATTATCCCATACCCTTAACATCCATTCCCATGGCTGTTCTCCAGACTTCTGTTTATATAGAGAACTCAAACAGTTCTTTTTTAGTGTAGCGCACCTCCTCATGGGTGACACTCTCAAACTGCCATCCAGGAGCTCACCAGGACTTTAGTCTATTATAGGTCTAGAAGCAAACAGGAGCATTGGGGGTGGCTCCTGGGGAGAACCAGCATTATCTTGCCTGACAACTGCTTCAGGGGAGGCCATCACTGTTGCCTCAGAAAGTGCAGGGTTTATCTCCTCAGACAAAGGTGGAAAGGCTTATGGCAGCATGGGTCAGGAAAGGAGGTTGCCACTACTGGGGATTGGGAAGCTGGTCCTTCTGGCAAAAAAGGTTCATCAGAATGTACAAACTCAGAGTCCCCAGCTTCATCAGGGTCCTCCCACTCATCCCCATTCCAGGTTGCAGGATCTAATTCTTTTCCAATCAATGCCCTCACATTAACAGTAGACACCTAATAAGACTGTGCATGCCTCTTTCATGCAGATCAGCCACCCGCATGATAAGAGCTTTGTCTGTTTTCCCACAATTTCAGTTCTTTCTCTGCAGAAGATAACACTCTCACTGAGGGCGATCTTAGCAGACTTGAGGCTCAGTATCTGCTTCTGAAGCTGGGAGACAGAATCCCTGAGTTCATCATTTTCTTTCATCACTTTGTCCACTGAACTTAAGAGAAACCAACCAGCTTCACTATGTTTCTTGGTTCTCCAAATATGGTCAAAGGTATTATGTATAGAGTGACTAAACTCCTTGCCTCTCACAAAGAGTGAATCAGGAGTGTCAAATGCATTTATTTTGTGTAGTTCTCTAAACAGTTCATTCCAATGACTATCAGTGTTCTCCATACTATTAGAAGTAGAGTCCTTGCCGGGCGCGGTGGCTCACGCCTGTAATCCCAGCACTTTGGGAGGTTGAGGCGGGTGGATCATGAGGTCAAGAGATCGAGACCATCCTGGTCAACACGGTGAAACCCCGTCTCTACTAAAACTACAAAAAATTAGCTGGGCACGGTGGCGTGTGCCTGTAATCCCAGCTACTCAGAAGGCTGAGACAGGAGAATTGCCTGAACCCAGGAGGCGGAGGTTGTGGTGAGCCGAGATGGCGCCATTGCACTCCAGCCTGGGTAACAAGAGCGAAACTCCGTCTCAAAAAAAAAAAAAAAGAAGTAGAGTCCTTAGCATTTTGTGGTCTAATCATATTAAGCAGCCAACTCCAGAAACCCCAAAGCCAATGAAAAAACTCCATCCTTAATATTCTATTCTTCTAAAAACACTCCTGGTACCAAAATCTGTATTAGCCAGTGTTCTCTAGAGGGACAGAACTAATAGGAACTTCATATATATATATATGGAGAGACAGAGGAGTTTATTAAGCATTAACTTACATGATCACAAGGTCCCACAATGGGCTGGCTGGAGCTTGAAGAGCAAGGAAATCTAGTCCAGGCCTCAAAACTGAAGAACTTGGAGTCCAATGTTCAAGAGCAGGAAGCATCCAGCAAGGGAGACAGATGTGGGCTGGGAGGCTAGGCCAGTCTCTCTTTTCACATTTTTTGCCTGCTTTGTATTTACTGGCAGCGAATTAGATGGTGCCCACCAGATTAAGGGTGGGTCTGCCTTCCCCAACCCACTGACTCAAATGTTAATCTTCTTTGGCAACACCCTCACAGACACACCCAGGATCAGTACTTTGCATCCTTCAATCCAATCAAGTTGACACGCAGTATTAACCATCACACAAGGAGATTTAGGGAGAGAAACTAGGGCCTTGAGGGCCTGCGGAAGGGGCATCCTGAGAGGGAGGGAGCAGCAGAGGGAGAGAGGGAGGGAGGGAGGTTCTGTTTTGAATATCCACTTCCTTCCCCCCCAGGCCCTGTGCCCATGCCGGGCACTCCACACAGTGTCCTGTGTGATCCCCACCACACTTACGAAGCTGCAGTTCTGCCATCTGGAACACCAGCAGGTACCTCGCCCAGTGCTCTGAGCATCATTCGCATGATCTTATTTCACAGTCTTAGCATCCATTGGAGATGGAAGTTTTCCCCTCATTTCCCGGGTGAGCAAACTGAGCCCAGGGAAGTGAAATCATGTGGCCTCAGCCACACATTAGACACACAGTGAGTGAGCCAGACCCACACCCACTGTTTGGATTAGGGAGCTCACATTCTCTCCAGGGTGCCTGAGGGGCCTTCTTGTGGACCTGTCCATCAGAGTTCAATCAAGACTCAGAAACTACTCAGTGATACGAATAGGGGACATTTCCTATATGTAATTATTAAACTATGATAGAGGAGTGGCTAAAACGACACCAGGGAAAATCAGGACAGCACCCTAGGGCTGAAGAAGACAAGCTTGGAGGGGCCCACCCCCAGGGTGGGGTCCTGACCTTGCTGGATGTCTGTGGCTGCAGCTCCCTGGATAGCAGAGAAGACGCAGGGCCCCAGAGGAGCAGAGAAGGTGCAGGGTCCCACAGATGCTGGTTTGTAGATGCAGGGCAGGCTGGCAGGCAGGAAACACCTCCCTGGGCATAGGAGAGAGTGGCATGCACATGCAGGTGGAGGTGTGGGCTGGACCACAGCAAGGTAGGCACTGGGCTCAGGATGGGCTGCGAGGTGGCCAAGGGACCATGCATTCTGGGCGCACACCTGGGGCAAAGCTCCAATGGATGGTCCCCCCGCGTTTATACCCTAAGAGAAGAGGCAGTAGGAACAAGAAAATGCGAAACAGAGCACTGTGGACCAGGAAGAGGTGCCTTCCTCCACAGTGTCCCTCTGGCGCCCTCTACTGACAAAGCTTTATACCTTGCTAGCTGCAAAGAAGGGCTTAGAGTCCAGTCCATCAAGAAGCAGGCACTCACCTGGAAGTTGGGAGCTGAGAGGCAACCAGAAACCAGGGCTCTGCAAACTACCATCACCATTCAGACTTGGCCTGTTGTTTGCTTTTCATGGCCCTTACGCTAAGACTGATTATTTTTTTTACATTTTTAAATGATAAAAAAAATCAAGAGAAAAATAATTTTTCATGACATGTTAACATGACATTTAAACTTCAGTGTTCATTAATACATCTTTAATTGTGGGAATTTGTTTTCTCTCTGGTTACAGTAGTCCTCCCATATCTGCAGTTTCATTTTCCAAGGCTCCAAGTGCCTGCGGCGCATACAAGAGACAGCTTGAGAGGGAGCGAGAACACATTCACATAACTTGTACTACACTGTATTATATAATCGTCCTATCTGATTGTTGTTAATCTCTTATTGTATCTAGGTTTAAAATTAAACTTGAACATAAGTATGTAAGTATAGGAAAAAACATAGTATATATAGGGCTCCGTACTATCCACTGTTTAAGGCATTCACTGGAGGTCTTGGAATGTAGCCCCCATGGATAAGGGGGAATGATTATACCTACCTCTGTTATATTCTTGATTTGTCTCTTGGCCCACTAGTCCCCACATATTTATCACTTGGACTTTACAGAAAACGTTTGACAGCTGCAATAAATTAAGAACTAGGTAGGGCTCTCCTGGTCACCATCACTGGTTCCCCATCACCACCACTCAACACCCCCTAACCTGGCAAAGCCTCTGGACAGTTCAAAGCTAGGAGACCAAAGAGGGGCCAACTTAGGGACCCTCACACAGATCTCTTGGAGTAAGAGATCCAGTTGGATGGCGGGCGCAGCGGCTAACGCCTGCAATCCCAGCACTTTGGGAGGCCAAGGTGGGTGGATTGCCTGAGCTCAGGAGTTCAAGACCAGCCTGGGTAACATGGTGAAACCCTGATTGTATTAAAATACAGAAAAAAATTAGCCAGGTGTGGTGGCACATGTCTGTAATCCTAGCTACTCGGGAGGCTGAGGCACCAGAATCGCTTGAACCCATGAGGCAGAGGCTGCAGCAAGCCGAAGTCACACCACTACATTCCAGCCTGGGGATGTCTGGGCTGGAGAAGGGGTGTGATCTCTGAAAATCCAGTTTTCTTTCATATGATTTGCCCTGTGAGCAAGGTCACTGCCTGCCTCAGAAGCCTTTGGGAGGAGGAGGTTAAAAGGATCCAATGCTTCCGGATTCCTTCAAATGGTAGGGATAAAATCAGCTCTCTCTGATCAGGTCTGAGAAGATTGCTAGTGAGGGAGACTGGAGGCCCCTCATTTCTGGAGACTCAGATGCCCCGGTGCTAGATTGCCCCATACCAGCCCCACACCTGCCATTCCAGAACCCACCCTGTTCAAAACACACCACCCCAAAACCCAAGGCCTTTATATTCATCTTTTCCAATCTCTGGGGCCCATTTCACAGATGAGGAAACTAAGCCTCAGGAAGGTTCACCAAATAATAGCAAAGAGAAAGTGGAAATAGCAGGTAAGCTGGAGTCACAGGACTGGCTTGCAATTCCACCTCAATCTGGAGTGCCTTAGGCAAGTCCTGGCCATCTCTGAGTCTCCATTTAGCATCCGTAAAATGTTCAACCCCCTCCCTGCTCCCTATGCCTAGCCAATGCCCTGAACCCATCTCTCTGCCTTAGTTACTCTCTGTCTGCAAAACAGATCTATAAAATCAATCACTGTGAAGTTTAAAACTTAGAAAAGTTTAAGATTAAAAGAGACCTATAAAGCCTCTAGCACATAGTAAGTGCCTAGGAAATAGTAGCTCTAGAGAGAACCAAGGCTGTCCTTATCCAAATCCCCAGGGCAGACCTTCCCCATGACAAAATACCTGATGCCAGCCAAGCTCTGGTGGCTGAGCCTCCCACCCATAGGGCAGCTCTGAAGAGGAGGTGATGAGGTCTCAGTTCATAGGAGGCCCAGAAGCAGCCCCTGTCTTCTCCCTTATTAATTGTACCCATATCTGGAACAGATGAGAGAAGGGTGTATTTTTTCTCTCTGTTTTTCAAAGAGATTTGGTCCAGGCGATAACTGTAATTAAAAGAGGAGAAATGCAAGACAATCCTCTTAGGCCTCACCATATTCCTTCCCTTGTAAATCTATTAATGAACTATAATTGCAAAGATAAAACCTTTATTGAAACCTGGTACACAGTTCACTATGGGGCAAAAAGATTCCCATTGTAGTCCTAGACCTGAGCAGCCACACTCTCCACAACTGAAGGACGTGGGCAGGGCTATAGGGTGGGACCCAGTAGCATCCATCTCAGGACCCCAATGCTGACCCCACCATCGGCAAAACATGATGCTTCTGCCCCACCCCCAGTGCCATTTCCCTTGGGGACCACTGCTCAGCCCTCTCCCTTCTCCCTGTCCTTGAGGAATCACTCCCCACCCAGGCTCAGGGAGTACAGAGCCCCAGGCCTGTGGCCAATCAGTCTTGCATTCCCTGGCACAGGGATTGGTTGAGGTCAGAGATTCAGGTGGCAGATGTGGGTGCAGGTGCAGATTCTTGCACAGGCTATTTAATGAGGAGGTGTCTCCAGAGAAACCGGAAAGACACGGGAATGTTGAGTCATCTGGGGTAATACAAATGAGACTGCCATTCTTGTGATAGAATTTTTGTGGGCATCTGTTTTGTTTCTCTGGGGAAAATAGCTGGACCCACCAAGTCATGGATCAGGTAAATGTGTTACTTTATAAGAGGCTGACAAGTTGTTTTCCAAAGTGGCTGGGCCTGCCTATATTCCCACCAGCAGGGAGGGGAGTTCCAGTGTCTCCACATCCTTCTCAACAGATGGTAACTTTAGCCATTTTGATGAGAGTATTGCATCTTGTTATGGTTTTATTTTGCATTTCCCTGATGACTAGGAATATTGTCCCTTTTGTCAAATGTGTATTAGCCACAATAAATCTATTGTGAAGTGTCCACGGGAGTATTTTGACCATTTTTATGGCACTCTTCATAGGGAGGTCTTGCATTTTTTTTTAGTTGAATCTCTTTGTACATGTTTTTGGTTTTTGTTATGATAATAAATTGCATTTTTATTTCACTTGTCAATTTTTTTGTTGCTAGGACATAGAAATACAACTGACTTATAATTGTTGAACTTACGTACCCCTCAGTTGTCATAGACGCCTGAGTGAACAAGCATGCAAGCATTTATTGAGCTCCCCGAATCTATTTAGTTTTGATGGCACAGGAGATAGGAGAGGATGGAGGGAGAAGGAGGCTTTCCTCATCTGCAAAATAGGAGGAATACCAGTAGTTGACACCACGTAGCGATTGGTATATGCACTGTATTAAAGATGTGTGTATAGAGAGTCATATATTTACTCTTTCCATCCTCAGACAACTCTATGATGGTGCTACTGTCGTTACCTTCATTTTACATGAGGAAACTGAGGCACACACAGCTTATGTAACTTCGTGAAGATCACCCAGCTGGTAAATGCAGAACTGGATCCAAATTCAGCTGGCTTGCCCTTCAAGTCTGTGTTTCTAGCTCCAACTCCACCCCATTTCCAGTGTGTCCTTGAAGATGACCTTGAGGTTAACTGAGCTATGTCTATAAAGAGCTGAGCAGAGTCCTGGTACATAGTGCTGAATAAACACTGGCTAAGATGTCAGGCACCACTCTGCACTCTGAGGAAACAGTGGCTGAGCTAGACACAGAGCCAACCTTCATTAGGCTCCCAGTCCCATGGGGAGGACAGTGGAGTGAACTGTCACTTCTAGCGCAGAGAGTAGACCTAGGCCTGGAGAAGCTTGGGGGTGGGGGGCAGGGCATGGGAGGCCACGGAGCAGAAGTGGAGGTGTTGGAGGAGGAAGCAGTGTGTGCAAAGGCCCAGTGGCCCAGAGATGAGAGACGAGAGCCATTGCAGCAAGAGCAAGTCAGGGACATGGGTGACCAGAGGGGCTTTTGTAGGAGTATGTGGGGAAGTACCAGGACTAGACTGAGTGGGGTGAGCTTGGCATCACCTGGAGAGACAATGTGAAGTGGGATGGGTGCTGGGCTCATCATCAGCTCCCCAGCCCCTTACCTTCTATGAGCATAGGGTACCTTCCCAGTGAGAGCTACAGGGCATGGGGGAGAGTCCTCCTTTCTCGTTCTGAGCCCTCCACACGGGGGGCTATTCTGTGGGTAGACCCCGGGGCTGCTGGACACCCCTACCTCCCCCAGCCACCTCCCCCGTTCCACCCCTCCCTCTCTACCACTGGTGCAACAGGCTAAATAATAAAGCAGCCTCATTGTGGAAGCTTCTAGCTCATTAACTAGATGGGAGAGGAGTGAGGGGGGACCCACAAGAGAGCCCAACTCCAGAGTCCCCACTGAGGTTCCAGCCCCGTGGAGGGAGGACGAGGAGCATTCAGGGAGCAGCCCTGAGATCCATGGTCTGTGCCTCCAGGAGAATAGTGGGAGCACATAGGACTCACCAAGAAAGGTAAGTCCCCTGACAGCTTCTCCCTCTGAGTCCCTTCGGTCCTTCAGGATTAGGACAGAGACATGCTGGGCTCTAAGGAGGTGGATCCTGAGGACCCAGGGCTGTGGGAGCAGAAGACGGTGGCCTGGCAGTCCTAGGGTCAAGGAGGCCTTCCTGCCGGTCCCCTCCACCAGGGCCCCACCTCACTGAGGGCTCCTCCTCTCAGGCTGGGCAGCCCAGCAATGCCTCTGTGAAGGCGGACAAAGAAGGAAGCTGGCAGCGCCTGGAGCAGGCCTGGGGAAGGGGAGGCCGAAGTGGCTGGGCCACGGGATGATGGTGGCTGGATGCTGGCTCTGAGTTCTGTGGCAAGAGGGAGAGGTAGAGGCACCCTAAAATCTGCCTGGGGCCTGTCCTTGGCCTCCGGCCAAGAATGTACTCAATGCACTGTCCTTCAAACGTGAGATGCTAACCAAGGGTGCCAGACGCTGTCCAGGGAAGGGTGCTTGGCTGTTGGAAAGAGTGACAGAGACCTGGAGATCTGCTGGCTTGGCCGCTGTGACCCAGGAGGCTGACCCTGAGTGATGAGGGTGCTGCAAACTTCCAGAAAAGTCCAGGCTGGAGTGTGCCCGGGATGCATTTCCTAGTGGATTTGGCTGAGGGCAGCATGAACCAAAGCATACCTTGGAATCCAGAACTTAGAATCAGAGGATTTAGAGTTTCATAAACCCAAGATTTTGGACTCCAAGAATCTCAGAACTTAGAATTGTAGAGGCTCAGAGCCCAGAAAGTAGAGCCACCAGGTAGTTTATGACTTCCAGTCTGACAGAATTGTCTTCAAAATACAGAAAAAAAAAAAATTAAAAAAGAAAGCCTCTCCTGGGAGCCCAGGACATGGATGGGGTGAGGGATGGGCAGCAACTCTGGCTGGAGGCAGGTGGGGGCTTCCGAGACCTCTCTGCTGACCGCCTCCCCCCAGGCACGTCGACCAGTCGTTCCACATCAGGCAGCCCAGGACACTGTGCTCCAACCACTTCAACTTAGGGAAGGGGATGCTGAGACACAGAGAAAGCACGGACCTGCCTAAGGTCACCCAGGGAGCCAGAGGCAGAGCCAGCTCTGCCCCTCCCCCCCTGCTCGGCAGAGCTGCTGCCAGGCTGGGCACACTGGGCCAGATGGCGCTGGGTCCCAGGGCTGCCAGGAGCAGATAAGCAGGATGTCAGGGGAAGGACAGAGCACTGGCCGGGACGCCCTTTCTGAACCTGGCCCAAGGCCAGGCTGCAGCAGGGGAAAAACCTACCAGTAAGGCAATGTAGGGTGGACTGCCCAGGGCGCTGAGCTCTGACTGTCCCCTGGCCTACTCCTTGAGCAACTTCCCAATGAAAACAGTTTAAACTATCATTTAATGAGTGATTACTATGTGCCAGGAGCTTCACGCACATCGTCCATTAGTAGATTAGTTATTGGGCACCTACTGTATGCCAGGCACTGTTACGGCACTCGGGATAAGTCAGAGAACATTTCTTTCTTGGATTCTGACCCACAAAGCAGCTCTGACTACCTTTTCACAGATGAGGAAACTGTGATGAAAGCATCTTGCCCAAGCCATTTTGTTGATCAGCAGCAGGCCCTGACTTGAACTCAGGCCCAGCGACAAATGGGAAAGCCTCACCAAGTCTGAAGCACAGGAGATGCCCCAACAGGACAAGTCCCTGACTCCCCAGCCAGGGCCTGAGAGGTGAATCTCAATCGGGGTGGGGCTGGGGTTGGGAAGGGCCATAGTGGAGGGAGCAGTTTTCCGGTGGTGGTGGCGCTATGTGGCAGTCTAGGTGCCTTAGAAATCTACCTACCCCCAGAGAAACAAGGCTGACAGTGTGCAGTGCGAGGGGAGGCTGCCCAGCAAAGGTGGCACTGGCGCTCAGTTCTGGACACGGAGTCCTCACAGCTGCTCTGAAAAATAGGAGTTCTTATCACTCCCACGTTACTAATGAGGAAACTGAGGCTCAGAGAGCCCGAGGGACTTGTGGGGGGTCACAGAATGTGCCGGAGCTGGGACACAACCCAGGCCCCTGCTGACTCCGCAGCCTGCCAATGCTACTCTGTCTTCTGTCTCTGTCTTCTCCTCTGCAAACCCTCCAGAACATTCCTCCCACACCTCCCAGAGCAGGCCCAGATGGCGCTGGGCCAGCCCCGAGGACAGCGAGTCTCTCACCTCCTCCTCCCTGGGCGGCTCCTCACCTTGCTGATTCCCACATGACCTTTTCCAGCAACTCAACACCCAGCGATTCCGCTGAGCCCCGGGCTCGGCTCCTATAGGGGCTGCGGACAGGCCGCTCTCCCTCCCCACTGTTTGTGCAATTAGTTTTCAAAGCCAGATGCAGAACTTTCCAAAGTGTCTGTATTAAATTCCATCTGCTGAATCTCGCACTGAGCTCAGCTGGATGCCAGCAGCATTAGTGTCCCTCCCGGGTTCCGGCGTCTGTGGATCCGGTTGGTTTGTTTCTCCAAGGCTGGGAACAGAGCTGTGGCACGACCGGAGACCGCCTTTAGGCCAGCATCCGCTCACTGACAGGGCCTCTCTGGGCTCCTTGTGCAGCCACGCTGGCCGGCTGTCCTCTGTCTGTGGCCCTGTCTGTCTTTCCTGTGGCTTGCTGGTCTGGCCTGTCCCTCCCTCTCTCTCTGTCCCCTTCCCCATCTCTCTCTCTCTCCTTGTTACTGTCCCTTTCTCTCTTCGCCTCCCCACCTTCTCTGTCTCCCCCAACACCTCCCCACTCAAGGTGGTCAAAGTCACAGCCACAGAGGCTGCTCCTCACCTGCCCCCAAAGGGGGTTTTGGCTCCACCCTGGGCCACAGTGAGGGGGATGCCCAGAGCCTGGCAGGGGCTAGAGGTAGGAGGCCTGGGCCTGCTGAGCCGTCTCCCATCCAGGCTGGGAAGGCCGTGCCCTCCTCAGTGCCCGACAGCACTGGTCCCGGTGGGGACACACAGCCAACTTCTTAGCACGGGAAGGACATCCTGGTCCTGGCAGGAGGGGCATCCAGAGGTCATCCTGTCCTTCCCTTGCCCCAGGACAGACTGGCTGGGATTTGCCTGTCTGGGAAGATCCTTTCATTGGCCTCCCTGTCCCCATGGATGGTCGGTGTCCCTGAGCCCACGTAACCTGGAAGTCCTTTCTCCGGTCCACCCTGCATCCTGCATGCTGTAGGGCTGAACAGGTGAACAGCTCTCTCCTCAGAGCCTTCCCTGTGATGGGTCCCTTGGGCTCATCTCCAGCCTTGACAAGAGTCCCAAATCATTCCCTCTGTGCCTGTTTCTTGGCCCCTTGATCATGGAGCTGTCCCCTGCCTCCCCTCCTCCTCTCCTTCCCACTTGCTCCAGGTTCCTCCAGGATCACAAACTGCTGTCCTCAAGCATGCAACTGAGCCTGGAGGCCTGGGCCATGCAGGGCCCTTGCCCAGAAGCTGCTCCGGAAGCTCCGCCCCTCTATTAGAGGGACAGGGGCCTCTCACCTTCTCCCCCTGCTGCTTCCAGCAGCTGCATGGGCTGATGGGGGGAGTAGGGTTGTTGGGCTGATGGTGGGTGGCAGGAAGATGGAGCCTGGCAGGTTTCTGTTCCATATCCTTTGTGGCAGATGATGACCTCAGGCCTGGTGGTTTCTGGGGAGAATGGGCACGGACTGAGAAGCCCAGGTTGGACCTCAGCCCCTGCCGACAAGAACCCCTCAGCTGGGCTGCTGCCACACCCATGTGGTGGGGGAACAGGGAGGGTGGCTTCATGCAGCCCATCACCACTGCTAAAAGAAAAAATTGATCTGATTCTAGGTGTAGCCTCCTTCCTAGTTTGGGGTGCAATGGGGGCAGATTTCTGCTGTTACACCGAAGTTGGCCCAGAGTGACCTTCCTTCGCATTTCCTGAGCCAGTGAGGCCAGTGAGACTTAGGACTGGAATCCCATGCCCAAGGTCCATGCCTTGCTCTCAGCAAGGGGCCCCAGGATGGGGATCAGCCCCTTTTGAGGGAGGCAGCAGCTCTCAGGATCGGTGAGTGAAGGATGGAGGCAGAACCTCTCAGCATTCAGAGATGCTTCCAGGACAGCTGCCAGCTCCCGGCTTCAAGGCCCCTTGACTGTGGGACCTCCCACCCACCTCTGGGTCTTGTCCAGCCCCACACAGTGCCTGTGTCTCCCCTCAACCCCCCTCTCCAGGAAGCCGATGAACATGACCAATGCCACTGCCAACTACCCCCTAGAGAGGACACACATGAAGAGCGCCATGGACCAGAGCTTCATTGACCAGAGCACCCTGCAGAAGGACGAGTGGCTGGGCCTGTCCTTCATGGACACCCATGGCTACAGCTCCCAGGGTGAGTGCCCAGCCCTTCTACCCCTTTCTCATGGCCCCTGAGCTCTCTTCTCCCCGCCTCTGGAGCCAGGACAGAGCTTTTCAGGGGTCCTCCACAAGTGAGATGAGTTCTATAACACCTCAGCCAAAATTGAAGCATCTATTGTGCTCCTGCTGGATGCTAGCACAAGCACAGGAAATACAGAGCAGACACAGGGAGCATCTTTGCACTGTGTGCTGGAGGAGCTTGCAGGGAATTCTGCTAGCATAAGAGGAATGCAAAGTCCAGCGTGGCACTTGTCGAGGAGGAGGTGCTGCTGCTGTAGGAACAGAGGGATCAGAGTGGCCTCACCACTTACTGAACTCCTGCTGTGTGCGCGGTGGGGCTACGGTGGCTGAGAGGGACCTGCAGAGTCACATAGATCACCTACATGGATGTCTGTTTCCTCATCTGTAAAACGGTACCAATCATAGAGCTGCCATGAAGACTAAAAGAGACCATGCATGTCAACTGCTTGGTGCAGTGCCTGACTCCAGAAAAAGTGTGTGCAATCTTAGCCAATGTGATTCGTGCGTGCTAGACCCTGTGCTGAGCTTTCACACGGCACTTCACTAGACCTCTTCTGTTCACCATATACTCTTTGGTTTTCATAAAAATTCTGTATAACAAATGTATAAATGATGAAGCCTAGCAGTAAAATAAACTGCCATGAATCAGCTCTTAGGATGTGGAATATTTCCGAGGCCACGGAAGGTCCTGGTAACCCTCCCCAGCTGCCTCCTCCAGAGCCTCCCAGGGGTGGCCACTGTCCTGCACTGCATGTTCATCTTGTCTGTCTTTTCTCTGCAGTTTCTCCACATATGTCTATATCACCACGCAAGGCACTGCTTAGTTTTGCATGTGTATGAACTTTATGCAAATGTCCTAGCTATGCATGGATGGATGGATGGATCTCTGTGGCTTGGATATTTCACTCAACATCATTTCTAGATGTGTCCATGTGGACATGGGTATCTGCAATTCATTCATTTTGCTGAATGAATTCTGTTCAGTATTCTGTTGCAGGAATATAGCACATTTCATTCCATCCTCTTATCTATGGATATTTGAGTTGGCCCTAGTTTTTTGCTTTTTTGGGGGGGTTCCATTTGTGTGTTTGTTATTACAAATGAGGCTGCTAGGAACATTCTCGTACAAGCTTCCTGATGCACCTGCATAGGAGCTTCTCTGGGGTACATTCCACAAGGGAAATCGCTGGCTTGTGGTGGGTGTGTTTGTTCAACTTTACAAGACAGTGCCAAATTGTTGCATAATGTGGTTGTCTGTTTCCACTGTCAGCAGTGGCGTATAAGAGTTTCCATTCCTCCATATCCAGATCCAAATTTATCAGGCTTCTACATTGTTGCCAGAATGGTGGGTGTAAAATGGTAATTCTCTATGTTCATAATTTTCACTTCCCTGATTACTAATGAAATGAAATATATCATCAAATGATTATTGGCCTTCAGGTTCCTTCTTCTGTGAAATGCCTGTTTATATCTTTTATCTAATTTTCTATCATTCGTTTGTTGCTATCCTGGTGATTTGCAGGAGTCCTTTATCTATTTAGGGTAATGGTCATTTACTGATTACAGGTTGTAAATATCTTCTTCCCATTTAAGACTTGTCTTTTTACTTTTTATTTGGTAGTCTTTGGAAGAACAGAATGCCTCGAACGTGATTTAGTTAAATTATTCCAACTTTTCCTTTTGTGGTTTGCACTGTTAATGCATTAGTAAAGAAATCTTTCCCTACCAAAGGTCATAAAAATAGTCTATATTATTCTAAAATATTTAAAGCTTTGCATTTTGCATTCAAATTTCTATCCATCTGGCATTGATTTTTGTGGTATTCCGAGTTGGGGATTTGATTTTTTTTCCCATGTGGATAACCAGTTGTTGAGGCATGGATCATCTTTTCCTTGCTGGTCTGTGACGACAGCTGTGTAATATACACTTCCCAAACGCATGTGTCTCTGGACACCCACTCTCTTCCACTGGACTTATAATTAAATCAAGGCCTACTTCCAGTCACTGTGGCTTATAAATCTTGATATCTGAAATGGCAAACCCCCTGACTTGTTCTTCAGGTGTGCCTCAGTTATTTTTTCCCTTATCCTTTTTCTTATGAATTTTACAGTCAGCTTGTCAAGTTCTCTTAAATATGCTACTGGGATTTTGATTGGGGTTTTATTGAATCTGTGGAACCATTTAAGGAGAACTGTCATCTTTACAATATTAAGTCTTCTCATCTATGAATTTAATATATCTCTGCACATGTACGTCTTGAGTACCTTTCAATAATTTTCCCCAGGAACATCTTGAGCGTTTTTTGCCAGATATATTCTCCTGTCCCTTATATTGAAGTTGCTATTGTAAACATTCTCTTTTCAACTATGATTTCTGTTGCTGGTAAATACAGTCAAAAACATCTTAGAATCTTGACATTTTGTGTTGGTTTGGTTTTTTTTTGGTTTTTTTTTTTTTATCCACTGGCTCTGTTTGGGTGGTTGGATCTCCAACACAATATTGAGTGGAATTGGAGAGAGAGAGCACCTTGTGTTTTCTTGATTTTAAACATATGCTGTAGGCTTTTGGTAAAAGTGTTTTACCAGATTAAAAAAACTTTCTTCTATCTCTAGTTTGTTAATAATAATAATTATTATTATTATTATTTAGACAGAGTCTTGCTCTTGTCGCCCAGGCTAGAATGCAATGGCAGGATTTTGGCTCACTGCCGCCTTCGCCTCCTGGGTTCAAGCAATTCTCCTGCCTCAGCCTCCCAAGTAGCTGGGATGACAGTCATGCACCACCACACCTGGCTAATATTTGTATTTTTAGTAAAGACTGGGTTTCATCATGTTGATCAGGCTGGTCTCAAACTCCTGACCTCAGGTGATCCACTCACCTCAGCCTCCCAAAGTGCTGGGATTACAGGCATAAGCCTCCATGCCTGGCCAACTATTATTTTTAAATGGATATTAAATTTCCCACAGGCATTTATTGAGATAAATCTGTTAATATAGCAACCATCATTTATAGATTTTTCTGATATTACTTGATCCTAGGATAAACCCAACTTGGTCATGAAGCATAGTTATTTATCCAGTAATTTAGTAATTCAGTGATAATCATGTTTGTGACTTTTACAACTATGACCACGAAGAGGATTTAAATTATAATCTTTCTTTCTTATAATACCTTTTTCTGGGTTTTAGTATCAAGATTACAGTAGCCTTATAAATTCTTTGAGAATGGCCTTCTTTTTTCTAATTGCTGCAAGTTTGGAATGAGAAGTTCCCCGAAAGCTTGGTAGAAGTCACCTACAAAACAATCTATGCCTGGCATTTTTTCTGTATGGAACAATTTTAAACTTCTAATTTAATTTATTTTAATTAGCCTAGGACTACGCAGACTTTCTGTTTCTTTTTAGTCACTTTTGGTAGGTTATATTTTTCTAGGAAGACGTCCATTTAATCTGTTTTAAATGTATTGGCATGCACTAACTTATTATACTGTCCTGTTATCTCTCCCATTAAATTAATATCTCCCATTACGCTTTTCAACAACCCGTTCACAGCGGTTATTATCAACTCCTGGATTTACAAATGAGACAACAAAGTCTTGAGGAAGGAATACTGCTTTCTGAATATGCCCAGCCCTTCTGTCCAGAAAGTGACAGAGTCAGGATTTAGAATGAGGTATTTGTAAATTGCAAATCCATGCCACGTTTACTGCAACTTGTGAGACCTTGGAAAATGGTAGGATTTGAACAGACCCTGACAAGAAGGACAGGCATTCACAGCTGAGAGATAACAAATTCCAGAGCATGCAAGTGGGCAAGTGAGGAGGACATGGAGAGGTCTGATTGACTGGGCTGGATTCTCAGTGGGGTGAGGTGGAAGGGGATGATGAGACAACCAGGGGCAAGTCTTGCTCTCCAGTTCTGGTGATGTATTACAGATGCAAGAGACACAGGCCTTGCCCTTAGGAGTCTCACATCTCGTTGGAGAGACATGACTGACTTAAAGGAGTCAGGACCAAGCTAATTGTCATATGGGTGACGTGGAAATTTGTGCTGAGAAGGTTCTGAGAAGACATTCCTTGGGACTGGAAAGTCAAGAGAGATTTCCCTAGTGAAATCGGATTTGAACTGAGATTGGCAGGATTTGACTGATAATGAAGGAGCAACCGCACTGTGGACAGGATATAGGACATCGGCAGAGGTGTGGCGAAGATAAGAAAAAGGGCCTTAGGGGACTGCAGTGGGGCCTTGGCACTTTAGATCTTCTTTTTCCATTTGCCACTCTGGCCCAGCCTCCATCTCCATCTTTTCTCCTCCATAAAGCAGAAGCAAGTGGGCTTCCTGCATATGTGACTGAGCATTTGCACAGGGCGTTATGCTTAGAAGATACCCTCACTTGGTTTACTGTTCTATTATCACAGTTTTGAAATGTTTAACAATTTTATCTTTGAACTTAAAAGTGAAGTCCAAAGGGACAGAGGATGCCCGTGAGCTAAAGAGATACACGCTATGTGTGTGCCCACTGTTCCCTGCCACCCATGGGGCATAGAAGTTCAGAGATACTCAAGGTGAGTATGAGGTTTCATTGTACCTCGTGGAAGTATGTCTATTAATTCTTTTTAGAAAAAGAAAGAAAATAACAAGTGGTGGTGAGGATATAAAGAAATTTGAACGCTTGTGCACTATTGGTAAGAATGTGAAATGTTAAACAGTATGGCAATTCCTCAAAAAGTTAAACATAGAATTGCCATGTGATCCAACACTTCCACTTCTGGGCATATACCCAAAAGAATTGAAAGCGGCAACTCAGACAGATATTTGTACACATAGCAGCATTATTCAGAATAGTCAAAAGGTGAAAATAGTCCAAGTGTCCATCCACAGATGAATAGATAAACAAAAAGCAGTATATACATATAATGGAATACTATTTGGCCTTAAAAAGGAAGGAGGCACTGGGCACAGTGGTTCACACCTGTAATCCCAGCACTCTGGGGGGTAGAGGTGGGCAGATCACGGGGTCAGGAGATCAAGACCATCCTGGCCAACATGGTAATTCTCCATCTCTACTAAAAATACAAAAATTAGCTGGGCATGGCAGTGCTTGCCTGTAATCCCAGCTACTGGGGAGGCTAAGGCAGAAGCATCACTTGAACCTGGGAGGTGGAGGCTGTAGTGAGCCATGATCATGCCACTGCACTCCAGCCTGGTGACGGACTGAGACTGCTACAACATGGATGAGCCTTAAGGACATTATGTTTAGTGAAATAAAGAACAATGAACAAATACAAAGAACTGTCTTTATGTCTGTCCTTTGTGCCTGTCACAAAGAACAAATACTGTATGAGTCCACTTGTATGACAAAGAACTGTCTTTGTGTCTGTCCTCTGTGCCTGTCACAAAGAACAAATACTGTATGAGTCCACTTGTATGATGTACCTAGAGTAGTCAAATTCATAAAGACAGAAAATAGATCGATGGTTGCCAGGGACTAGGGGGATGGCAGAATGGGGAGTTACTGTTGAATTGGTGTGAAGTTTCAGCTTGGGAAAATGGAAAAAGTTCTGAAGCTTTGTGGTGGTGATGGTTGCATAACAATATGAAGGTACCTAAGTCACTGAACTGTATACATAAACATGGTTGAAATGGTAATGTTAGGTTATATATATTTTATCACAATCTTTTTAAAGTAAGAATAAGGTAAGTATGTTACACCTTATGATTGAGTATCCGGGGTCATGGACAGCCCCAAGAGGCCATGCTTTCCACTGGAACCAGAACTTATGTCCAACACAGAAAGAAAGCCATGGCCTTCTCAGAAGCATGAAGAATGTGTGCCTGAGAAACCCTAGCACACCCTTTCTCACCTGTGTTACTTCCTTGCATTAGCCAACTGCTTATGCTGAAAATGATGACCTAGAACCAAAGGAAAAGACAGGGTAACAGTAGTTCCTTTCCATCCTTCCTTATTCATCATTAAGCCAAATGTAGAGTGTGAGTAGAAAATGCATACATCAAGAAGTGAAATCAGCACAGCTGAGTTGGTTTTATGCAACTCTTCCACCATTCTGGTAGGAATTAAATACATGTCTATGACAGGTTACAAGATACAATTTGTGTGATTTTGAAGATCCTACATATGTGTTAAACACTCTTACACTTGAATTTAAAATTGACATTATATAATATAAAGGTGAACAGTAAAATTTATGCTAATAATTTAATATTTTTCTTTACTTAGTATGACATTAAATATCATATTGAAATTCCCCAGTGAGGTCAGCATTACTCTAATAACAAATCCAGGTAAAGAACATTACAAGAGATTTTTGACCTTCTTATCTCTTCCTACCAAGGCAGAGGGAGATTTATTTAAGAGAAAGCAGAATTGGCATCCTTCTTTGGACATACAGCACCTCAAAAAGCTGTTGCCAGGGCTGGAGTGCAGTGGCATAATCTTGGCTCACCACAACATCTGCCTCCCAGGTTCAAGCAATTCTCCTGCCTCAGCCTCCCAGTAGCTGGGATTACAGCCCCTGGACCTGAGAGGCTTCAATAATTGTTACCTGAGTTGGATTGAACTGAAATAAAGAAGTAAAGACCTATATCATCTATTGAAATCTTTAAAGGAACTTCCTCTTTAGAAAAGACCTACAGAAAATATACTCTGGGACATCTGCCAAAATGGCCGAATAGAAACAGCTCCAGTGCCCAGCTCCCAGTGAGAGAGATGCAGAAAGCAAGTGATCTACGCATCTCCAAACAAGACACAGGAAGCCAGCTTAGCAGCTGGACTGAGTCCTTGGCGACCCAACAGTTCCTCTACAGGCAGACAAGGGACAGACTGCATCATTAAGTGGCTCCCTAAGATCAAAGCGAGATAAACCTATGAAGATGGGAAGAAACCAGCACAAAAAGGATGAACCCATCAAAAATCAGAATACCTCTCCTCCTTCAAGGGATCACAACTCCTCACCAGCAAGGGAACAAAACAAGATGGAGAATGAGTTTGATGAATTGACAGAAGCAGGCTTCAGAAGGTGGGTAATAACAAACTTCTCTGAGCTAAAGGAACGTGTTCTAACCCAATACAAAGAAACTAAAAACCTTGAAAAAAGGTTAGATGAAATGATAACTAGAATAACCAGCTGAGAGAAGAACATAAATGACTTAATGGAGCTGAAAAACATAGCACAAGAATTTTGCGAAGCATACACAAGTTTCAATAGTCGAATGGACCAAGCAGAAGAAAGGATATCAGAGATTGAAGATCAACTCAATGAAATAAAATGAGAAGGCAACACTAGATAAAAAAAGAGTAAAAAGAAATGAATGAAGCCTCCAAGAAATATGGGACTATGTGAAAAGACCTAATCTACGCTTGATCAGTGTATCTGAATGTGACAGGGAGAATGAATCCAAGCTGGAAAACACTCTCCAGGATATTATCCAGGAGAACTTCCTCAACCTAGCAAGGCAGGCCAACATTTAAATCCAGGAAATACAGAGAACACTACAAAGATATTCCTCAAGAAGAGCAACCCCAAGGCACATAATCTTCAGATTCACCAGGGTTGAAATGAAGGAAAAAATGCTAAGGGCAGTCAGAGAGAAAGGTCAGGTCACCTACAAAGGGAAGCCCATCAGGCTCACAGTGGATCTCTGGGCAGAAACCCTACAAGCTAGAAAAGAGTGGGGGCCAATATTCAATGTCTTTAAAGAAAGAATTTTCAACCCAGAATCTTATATCCAGCCAAACTAAGCTTCATATGTGAAGGAGAAATAAAATCCTTTACAGACAAGCAACTACTGAGAGACTTTGTCACCACCAGACCTGCCTTACAGGAACTTCTAAAGGAAGCACTAAACATGAAAAGGAACAACCAGTACCAGCCATTATAAAAGTGTACCAAATGGTAAAGACGAATGATACAATGAAGAAGCCACATCAACTAACGGGCAAAAAAAATAGCCAGTAACAAAATGGCAGCATGAAATTCACACATAACAATATTAACATTAAATGCAAATAGCTGAAATGCCCCAATCAAAAGACACAGACTGGCAAACTGGATAAAAAGTCAAGACTCATCACTGTGCTGTATTCAGGAGACTCATCTCACATGCAAAGACACACATAGACTCAAAATAAAGGGATGGAAGAAGATTTACCAAGTAAATGGAGAGAAAAAAAAAAAGCAGGGTTGCAATCCTAGTCTCTGATAAAATGGACTTTAAAACAACAAAGATCAAAAGAGACAAAGAAGGGCATTATATAATGGTAAAAGGCTCAATCCAACAATATATATATATATCCTAAATATATATGCACTCAATACAGGAGCACCCAGATACAAAATGCAAGTTCTTAATGACCTATGGAGGGACTTAGACTCCCACACAATAATAGTGGGAGACTTTAACACTCCACTGTCAATATTAGATCAACAAGACAGAAAATTAACAAGGATATTCAGGACTTGAACATGGATCTTAAACAAGTGGACTTAATATACATCTACAGAACTCTCCACTCCAAATCCACAGAATATACATTCTTCTCAGCACCACATCACACTTACTCTAAAATTGACCACATAATTGGAAATAAATCACTCCTCAGCAAATGCAAAAGAACAGAAATCATAACAAACAGTCTATCAGACCACAATGCAAACAAATTAGAACTCTGGATTAAGAAACTCACTCAAAACCGCCCAACTATATGGAAACTGAACAACTTGTTCCTGAATGTCAACTGGATAAACAGTGAAATGAAGGCAGAAATAAAGATGTTTTTCGAAACCAATAAGAATGAAGACACAGCATACCAGAATCTCTGAGACACATTTAAAGCAGTATCTAGGGGAAATTTATAGCAATAAATGCCCACATGAGAAGTGAGGAAGGATCTAAAATCAACACTCTATTGTCAAAACTGAAAGAGCTAGAGGAGCAAGATCAAAAACACTCAAAAGCTAGCAGAAGGCAAGAAATAACTAAGATCAGAGCAGAACTGACATAGACAGAGACACAAAAAAACCCTTCAAAAAATCAATAAAACCAAGAGCTGGCTCTTTGAAAAAAAATCAGCAAAATAAACAGTCTGCTAGCCAGACTAATAAAAAGGAAAAGAGAGAAGGGTCAAATAGATGCAATAAAAAATGATAAAGGAGATATCACCACCGAAGCCACAGAAATACAGACCACCATCAGAGATTACTACAAACAACTCTATGCACATAAACCAGCAAATCTGGAAAAAATGGATAAATTCCTGCATACTTACACCCTCCCAAGACTAAACTAGGAAGAAGTTGAATCCCTGAATAGATCAATAGCAAGATCTGAAGTTGAGGCAGCATTAATAGCCTACCAACCAAAAAAGAGTCCAGGTCCAGACAGGTTTGCAGCCGAATTCTACCAGATGTACAAAGAGGAGCTGGTACCATTCCTTCTGAAACGATTCCAAACAATACAAAAAGAAGGAATTCTCCCTAACTGATTATATGACACCACCATCATCCTGATACCAAAACATGGCAAAGACTCAACTAAAAAAGAAAACTTCAGACCAATATCCATGATGATCATGGATGCAAAAATCTTCAATAAAATACTGGCAAACCGAATGCAACAGCACATCAAAAAGCTTATCCATCATGATCAAGTTAGGCTTCATCCTGAGCATGCAAGGCTGGTTCAACATACGCAAGCCTATAAATGTAATCCATCACATAAACAGAACCAAAGACAAAAACCACATGATCATCTCAATAGATGCAGAGAAGGCCTTTGACAAAATTCAACAGCCCTTTCTGATAAAAACTCTCAATAAACTAGGTATTGATGGAATGTATCTCAATATAATAAAAGTTATTTATGACAAACCCACAGCCAATATCATACTGAACAGGCAAAAACTGGAAGCATTCTCTTTGAAAACTGGCACTATACAAGGATGCCCTCTCTCACCATTCCTATTCGATAGATTATTGGAAGTTCTAGCCAGATCAATCAGGCAAGAAAAGGAAATAAAGCATATTCAATTAGGAAAAGAGAAAGTCAAATTGTCTCTATTTGCAGATGACATGATTGTATATTTAGAAGACCCCATCATCTCAGCCCAAAATCTTCTTAATCTGATAAGCAACTCCAGGAAAGTCTCCAGATACAAAATCAATATGCAGAAATCACAAGCATTCCTATACACCAATAACAGACAAACAGAAAGCCAAATCCCATTCACAATGGCTACAAAGAGAATAAAATACCTAGGAATACAACCAACAAAGGTTGTGAGGGACCTCTTCGAGGAGAACTATAAACCACTGCTCAAGGAAATAAGAAAGGGCACAAACAGATGGAAAAATATTCCATGCTCATGGTTAGGAAGAATCAATATCTTGAAAATGGCCATACTGTCCAAATCAATTTATAGATTCAATGTATCCCCATCAAGCTACCATTGACCTTCTTCACAGAACTGGAGAAAACCACTTTAAACTTCATATAAAACCAAGAGAGCCCGCATAGCCAAGGCAAATCTAAGCAGAAAGAACAAAGCTGGAGGCATCACACTACCTGACTTCAAACTATACTACAAGGCTACTGTAATCAAAACAGCATGGTACTGGTACCAAAACAGAGATATAGACCAATGGAACACAACAGAGGCCTCAGAAGAAACGTCACACATCTATAACCATTTGACCTTTGACAAACCTGACAAAAACAAGCAATGGGGAAAGGAATCCCTGTTTAATAAATGGTGTTGAGAAAACTGGCTAGCCATCTGCAGAAAGCAGAAACTGGACCCCTTCCCTACACCCTACACTAAAATTAACTCCAGATGGATTAAAGATTTAAACATATAACCTAACACCATAAAAATCTTAGAAGAAAACCTAAGCAAAATCATTCAAGACATAGGCATAGGCAAGGACTTCATGACCAAAACACCAAAAGCAAAGGCAACAAAAGCCAAAATAGACAAATGGGATCTAATTAAACTTAACAGTTTCTGCACAGCAAAAGAAACAATCATTAGAGTGAACCAGAAACCAACAGAATGGGAAAAAATGTTTGCAATCTACCCATCTGACAAAGGCCTAATATCCAGAATCTACAAATAACTAAAGCAGATTTACAAGAAAAAAAACAAACAAACCCATTCAAAAGTGGGCAAAAGATATGAACAGACACTTTTCAAAAGAAGACATGTATAAGGCCAACAAACATACGAAAAATGTTCATCATTACTGGTCATCAGAGAAATGCAAATCAAAACCACATTGAGATACCATCTCACACGAGTTAGAATGGTGGTCATTAAAAAATCAGGAGACAACAGATGGTAGAGAGGATGTGGAGGAAAAGGAACAGTTTTACACTGTTGGTGGGACTGTAAATTAGTTCAACCATTGTGGAAGACAGTGTGGTGATTCCTCAAGGATCTAGAAACAGAAATTCCATTTGATCCAGCAATCCCATTACTGGGTATATACCCAAAGGATTATAAATCATTCTATTATAAAGACACATGCACATGTATGTTCATTGCAGCACTGTTTACAATAGCAAAGACTTGGAATCAACCCGAATGCCCATCAATGATAGACTGGACAAAGAAAATGTTGCACATATACACCATGGAATACTATACAGCCATAAAAAAGGATGAGCTCATGTTCCTTGTAGGAACATGGATGAATCTGGAAACAATCATTCTCAGCAAACTGCCACAGGAACAGAAAACCAAATACCACATGTTCTCACTCATGGGTGGATATTGAACATTGAGAACACATGAGCACAGGGAGGGGAGCATCACACACTGGGATCTGTTGTAGGGGGGAGCTAAGGGGGGCAGAGCGGGGAGCAGGGAGGTTGGGGAGGGATAACATGGGGAGAAATACCAGATATAGGTGATGGGGGGATGGAGGCAGCAAACCACCTTGCCATGTATGTATCTATGCAACAATCCTGCATGATCTGCACATACGCCCTAGAACCTAAAATACTATTTAAATATATATATATATATATATATATACACATACTCCCACAGAGGTATAAATAGGTAATGAAACTGTAGCAATTTCCAAAAAAAAAAAAGAACATTACAAGAAAAGAAAACTAGAAACAAGTATTTCTCATGAATGTGTCCACCAAAATCCTCAAAAATTGTTAATCAAATTCAACAATGTATAAAAAATATTAGCAAATCAAATCCAACAATGTATAAAATAAACTATATATCATGACCAAGTAGGCATTATTCCAGTCATATACATTTAAAAAATCAATCAGTGTAATCTGCCATATCAATAGGCTAAAGAAGAAAAATTAGGTCAGTCAGAGTGGCTCATGCCTGTAATCTCAACAGTTTGGGAAGTCAAGGTAGGAGGATTGCTTGAGGCCAAGAGTTTGAGACGAATGAGACCAACTTAGGCAACATAGCAAGATCCCATCTCTACAAAAAATAGAAGAATATTTAGCTGAGTAGTGTGGCATGCACCTGTAGTCCCAGTTACTCTGGAGGCTGAGGCAGGAGGATAACTTGAACCCAGAAGTTCAAGGCTGCAGCAAGCCACTGCACCTGCGTGACAGAGTGAGGCCCTGTCTCTAAAAAATAAAAAAGGAAGAAAAACTATATGATTAGATCATTGGTGTAGAAAACCCATTTGGCAAAATCCAACACCTATTTATGATAAAAACTCTGAAAACTGAGAATAGGTGGAAACGTTTTCAACTTTATAAAGAACAACTACCAAACAAAAAGAAAAGAAACCCCACAGATAATATCACGCTAAATAGTGACAAACTAGACACTTTCCTAAGAAGACCGGAAACAAGGCAAGGATGTTTCCTCTCACTGCTTCTATTCAACATCATACTGGAACTGATAGTGCAATAAGACAAGAAAAAAGAATAAAAGCCTACATTTTGGAAAGGGATAAATGAAACTGTCTTTATTTGCAAATGATGTAATTGTCTGTAGAATATCCCACAGAATCTTAAATAAAAAATGTTCTAGAATTAGCAAATGAGTGTAGTAACATTTCAGGATACAAGGTCAATATAAAAATAAATTACTTTCCTATATAGCAACAATGAACAATTGAATTTTTTTTTTTTGAGTTGGAGTCTTGCTCTGTCTCCCAGGCTGGAGTATAGTAGTGCAACCTTGGCTCACTGCAACCTCTGCCTCCCAGGTTCAAGACATTTTCCTGCCTCAGCCTCCTGAGTAGCTGGGATTATAAGCGCCAGCCACCACGCCCAACTAATTTGTTTGTACTTATTGTAGAGATGGGATTTCACCACGTTGGCCAGGCTGGTTTCAAACCCCTGACCTCAAGTGATCCACCTGCCTCGGCCTCCCAAAGTGTTAGGTTTACAGACATGAGCCACTGCACATGGCCTAAAATTAAAGTTAGAAAAATAATACCATCACAACAGCACAAAAAATTGAAATATAGAGGTATAAATCTAACAAAATATGCACAATATCTGTATGCAGAAAACTAAACATTAATGAGAGAAGTGATCATAAGAAGCTCAGCAGTTGAAAAATACAGTAGTTAATATGAAATTTTTACCAAGTAATATTAACAATAGATTAGACATTTCAGAATAAAGATGAATGTACCCGATGAAGAAAAATAGAAACTATCCAAACATAAGCACTAAGAGAAAATATGACTCTAAGGAAAAATAAGTCACGGAGTTTCAGTGACTCATGGGACACTATCAAGAGATCTAATACATGCAATTGATGTCCCAGAAAAAGACTAGGGGAAATATTCGAAGAAACAATGGCTGATTTTTTTTAATTATGTAAAAACTATTAACACAAAGACACATGAGAAAATCTGAGCCTACAGTGCCCAAACTTCCAACCCACCGAAATGCAAAATAATAAATGAGTGTCATTTTAAGGCACTATATTTGTGATAACTTGTATGGCAGTAATTTAAAAAAAAAAACAAACTTAAAAATACAAAATAAAACAGGGGAATGAAATTTCAAATACTGACCAGTCACTTTGAGAAGAGAGGGAAACATAAATGATTTCACACTTAGCAGAGCTTTAGTGAAGATGCAGCCACCATAAAAACTGAAATGAAGAAAACAGCCAGCTTTTTTAATGGGTTATTATAGATGGAGTTGTGAGCTGGGATGTGTCCAGAATCCCTAAGAGCCTCAAACACAAGAATACGGTAGAGGAAAAACCATTACTGAAGGAATTTGAAACCTGGGTGCACTGAGAGTGTAGCACAAACAAAACTCAGCTAAACTCAACTCTTCACTAGAGGTGATGCAAATCAACACAATAATGTCTTGAGGGAGGAACAGATGTGTTCATTTTTGGGCATAAATACTGCTTACCTCAGTCTCTACTGTCATGTTCACAATGTTCAGAATATATTTAAAAACTCTGAGACAAAAAAAGGCAAGGAAAAACAACCCATTGACAAGAGGAAAGCAGTCACAGAACCCGATTCAAGGATGACCCAGAAGTTGGAATGTTTAGACAAAGGCTTCAGAATAATTATATTAAAATAATTATGCTAAGTAATCTAGTTAGAGACGTGGAAAAAGTGCTTGAATGGACAGGAAAACTCAGAAATGAAGGAAACTTGAAAAAAAGAATCCAAATGGAAATGCAAGAAAAATTTTTACAAAACATGATCAAAGATAAAGAATTGCTTTGATGGGTTTATTAACATACTATACAACAGAAGAAGAATCAGTAGAATGGAAAATAGGTTAATTAGTAGAAATTATGTAAACTGAAAAAAAAGGAAAAATGGTGGAAAAAAGAGCATCCAAAAACTGTGGTCTAACATACATATAACTGGGGTTCCAGAAGATTAACAGAAAGATACAGTGAGATGATGATGATGATAGATGATAGATAGATAGATAGATAGATAGATAGATAGATAGATAGATAGATAGAATTGCTGAGAATTTTCCAAATTTAATAAGCATGCCATAAATCCAAGAAGTTCAGAGAACTCCATACAGGGAACACACATACACGCCACCTAGAAACATCACAGTTAAGCTGCTGTAAATTAGAGATTAAAAATATTGAAAGCAGCCAGAGAAAAAGAAAAATTACATACAGAATTATAGATAACTTCTCATCAGAAATTCTGTAGTCTCAAAGAAAATGGAGGGTTATCTTTAAACATATGTGTATAAATCCTTTCAACCAATCATTCTACACCCAGAAAAATTCTCTTTCAAAGGCAAATGTGAAATACATTTTTCAGGTCAACAAAAGTTGACTTGTATCATTACAGAAAATGTTAAAGAAACTTTTTCTTTTCTTTCTTTTTTTTTTTTTGAGAAGGAGTCTCACCCTGTTGGAGCGCAATGGCACAATCTCAGGTCACTGCAACCTCCACCTCCCAGGTTCAAACAATTCTCCTGCCTCAGACTCTTGAGTAGCCTGGATTACTGGTGTGCACCACCATGCCCAGCTAATTTTTGTATTTTTTTAGAGATGGGGTTTCACCATGTTAGTCAGGCTGATCTCAAATTCCTGACCTCATGATCTGCCCACCTTGACCTCCCAAAGTGCTGGGATTTCATGCAGATGGACCATAATATCTAATAGAAATTTGGTGCTGTTCACAGAAAAGGACACTGGAAATGGTGAGAATTAGGGTAAACATGAAATATTTTTCTCATTGTCATCTCTTTCAAAGATAATTGCCTATTGAAAGAGAATATACTAACAATGTATTGGAGATTTGTAACGCATGTGTAAGTACAGCTTATGGCAACAGTGGTACAAGGGACAAGAGAGAGGAAAGGAGAATGTTATATTCCTCTACAGGTGAAGAAGTATAATATCATATGAGGTTGGACTGTAGTATGTTAAAGATGGAAACCGTAAATGCTAAAGCAATTATTATAAACATAAAAAGGAGAGATTACTAGTAAGTCAATAATGGAGATAAAATGGAATCATAAAAATTACTTAATTGATACAAAAGAAGCCTGGAAAAGAGAAACAACAAAGAGATGTGACAAAAAGAAAATAAAAAGCAAGCTAGTCTATTTAAACTTAACCATGTAAATAATTCTGTCAAATGCAACTGCTGTAATTCTAAGAAAGGCAAAATTGGCGGAATTACAAACAGACAGGTGGATGCCAGGGGCTGAGGGTCAGAGGAGAGAACTGACTACATGTCGATTGTAGTGGTTTATTGTAGCGATTATATGCTGTTGTCAACATTCATAAAACTGTACAACACAAAGGTGACTTTTCCGTATAAATTATGCCTTAATAAACTTGTTTCAAAAACTATAAATAATCTCAACACTTCAGGTAAAAGAGAGGAGATACACGCTTGGGACAGCGGTTGCTGAAGGGTCAGCTACAATCCCTGCTGCCGAGGAAATGTCAGTACCCCACGAGAAAAGACACCCATGGCGTTGCTAGCGGTAAGCTGACTGGGGAGCGAGGGAGCTCTGATTTCAGATGACAGGTTCTTGGAGGAAGAGCCAGCACTTCGATTACCAGACTGGGGTTGGAAGAAGATCCCGACAGGCTGGAGTCCGAGCCAGACTCACAGGATGGGATTTTAATGTAAATGTGAATTTAGCATGCAAGGCAAGGCTCTGAGCTGATGACAAAAACAAATCAAGGTACAGGTGGGGAAGGGAGCCAGGCACCGAGAGGAGAGCTCAGGGTGGACCCTGGAGGGGTGTCCCTTATGGCACTGTCGCTTTGCTGCTCTCCCCATGCCCAGGCCAGTCCCTTCCCAGCTAAGGCTCTTCCCAGGAGTTAGAGGGTCTTAAACCTAGCTAGCTTAATAACAACAGCAACAACAATAATAATGGTAATACCCACCAGTTATTGAGTGATTACCACATGCTTAATACTCACATGAGATTTGTCCTCCCAACAACCATTCAAGGTTGCTGTTACTAGCACCATTGTTGGCCAACAAACTTCCCTGCACATCTTGCTGCCCTTTAGGGCATGTTAATACAGGTATGGAGTCTAGAAAAAGGGAGGTCAGTCTTATGCAACTGAGAGGCTCAGACCTATGTGTAATTCTGAGGAACAAACCCAGATGGTCATGGATAAGCTGAACCTTGTCTAAAGTGTGAGCACTTTAGATTGAGAAGAGCATGAGAACCAGCTCACATGGATTCATTTAATAAAGTTTTCTTAGGTTGATCTTATGTTCTAATGACTGGAAAAAGAATAATAAAGAATATCAACAAAGTCCCTGTTCTCATTGAGTTTACATCTGTGAGATATAGACATGTAATACTGCACGCGCACACGTACACACACACACACACACACACACAAAGATTGGTTAGCACTTTTTGGCAAACACTTAGAAGTGAAGCTGCTGGGCTATAGGTGGTTGTATATAGAAACTGCTGAACTATTTTCCAAAACAGTTGTATCACTTTCACTCCTGTCAGCAGTGATGAGCATTCCAGCTGCTCCACATCCTCGCCTTGGTATTGTCAGGCTTCTTAATTTTAGCCATGTCTGCCATCTCATGATGTCTTCAATTTACATATCCCTGATGTAAAACATATATTTATATGTTTTATAAATGTTTTACATATAACATCTATAAATATATCATATATAAATATATTTAAATATATGTCATGTGTATTTATATAATATGTAATATGTTATATATGCATATATAAACATACATATTTATATATTTAATATATAAACATGTTTATATATGTTTTATATATAAATATATTTATATAATTATGTAATAACTATGCTTGGGAGAGTGGTTACTGAAGGGGCAGCTACAGTTCCTTATATAAATATATATAATTATATATATATTCCATATATATTTATATATATTCCATATATATATTTATATATATTCCTTATATATAATTATATATAATTATATAAGCATGTATATAATTATATATAAATACATAATAAATATAACATGCTATTACAAATGTATATAATATGTATAAAATATATTGTAATATAATGTGTTACATAATTTACATAATATGTATTATCATTATAATTTTATAAATATATCATATCTATTTAAATTCTAAATGTATATGTATATTTATATATAAATTATATAAATATATAATATGTAACATATCTCTACAATGGTATAAATATATAATTATATAATATATAATATTTTTATAATCAATACATGTACATAATGTATTAATAATAAATAATAGATTTTTATATAATTATATAAATGTATTTATATAATTATAATACATATTATACATATTATAATGTATGTTATATCATGCATATGATATATGTGATAATACACATTATATCACATATATTATAATGCATGATATAATGTAATGTGTTTTATACGCATATCATAATGTACAATATTGTCTGTTTTATACATGTTCTTAATATATATTAGTAATAAGTTCTATCAAAAATGATTAATGGGAAGGCACTGGAGATGAGAGGGCTGTATTAGAAAGGATGGCCAGGGAATCCTTCTCTAAGAAGATAACATTTGAGCAGAGTCCTGAATCAAATGAGGGCGTGAGCTCGGCTGATAACTATCGAGAGAATGCTCCAGTCACAGAGAATGGTAGATGCAGTGGTAGATGCAGGGAAGGATCAGTATGATGTGTTCAAGGAACAATTGAGAGGTTAGTGTGGCCGAAGCATAGTGAGTGGTGGGAGAGAGATACAAGACGAGGTGTAAGGGGTTGGCGGGACGACAATATTTAGGGTGTATGGGGTGGCCCCATGACCAGGGCATGATTGGTAATGCCTGTAGACATTTTGATTATCATACCTGGGAAGGGGTGCTACTGATTGAACATCCTACAGAGCACAGGACAGCCCCACACAACAAGGAATTATCTGGTCCAAAATGTCAAGAGTGCTGAGCTTGAGAAACCTTGGTCTACAAGCTTTCCAGGGAGGTGAATTCTTCTTTTCATTGCAGGGTTTTGAGTAGGAGATTGACATAATCTGATTTACATGATCTTAAGAAATCACTGCAGCTGTTTGGTAGGGAAGAGGCTGTTGTGAGGGAAAGGGTTGCAAGTAGAATCAGAGAGCCTAGGAGGAGGGATCCCAGAAGTCCAGAGAGATGGTGATGACTTGGAAAGCTGTGGATTATAAGGCATGAGGGATTGTCACTCATACGAGATGCTGTTAAAGGAAACAGATGCCCATCCTAAAAAGAGGTTCAGGTGGATGCAACCTCTGGCCTCCAACCTCAGGGGGACCATCACATGAACCAGAGGTTAGAATCATTCTGTGGGGTCTCCAGGAACCATGAATGTGGGTAAGACCAACAAGGAAGCTGGTTTCACTTTGCTAAGACAAATTCTTTCTGTCAGCTCTGACCAATGACGGATCATGCTTCCTGGTGGGGGTGGGCAAGCACAGATCAATTTTTAAAACTGAAAGGTGTTATACACAGGTTAGCAGATACGGATGAAACTCTCCCTCCTCTGCATATTATCTGTGCTGCCTTGGGCCACTTGACACTTTCTGAGCCTCAGTTTCCTTCTCTGTAAATTGGAATCAATATCTTCATCATCACATTATTATAAGAATGTAGTACAATCAAATATGTAAAAACACAGTCTTTGTCTGGAACAAACTAAGCGCTCAATCCAAGGGAGTAATGATGACAGTGATGGTGGTGGTGATGCTGATGAGGATGTTATTGATGATTAAGATTTTATTGTGAGTGTTAATGGTGGTCGTTGAAAAGGGAATTGAAGCATCAAAGAGAGAGTTGGACTAGAAGCCCTCTAAGATCTCTTCGAAATTTAAAATTTAATGGAAAGGGTGGCCCATCACTACCAGGCAAGACTCACTTTGTCTGCTGGCGTCACCACTCCCTTGATTGACTGCCTCCCTGGGAGTTGATTAGTCAAACAGGAGCAGAAGAGTTACTGTCAGGTGCAGCTTCCGGACTCGGAGCCTTAACCAACTTATGCTCCACCCTGTGCCTTTCAGACTGTGGGCAGCACTGGGAGCCAGGGAGGAGGCTGAAGGTAAGTGGCCGGGTGGGGACATGGAAGGGTCTCAGTTCTGTTGACGTTTCCTGCTGCTCCACATACTCTAACCATCTGGGTTATGGCCCAAGTTATGGTCAGAGAAACTTGGGGTCTTAAGGAATCTTAGATCTCTTCCCTTGCTCCAAGAGAAGTTTTTTTACACATTTTATTAGGATTCCTGTGGAATCATCTTCCATCTTTGACCCTGGCTCAGTGTGTCTGCTGGGAAATAAATCAGCTACTAATTGAAATCTGAAAGATAGTGGCTTAAAGAAAGATTTATTTTTCCCTCATGTAAGAAAATTCTGGATTTAAGAATTTCAAGACTTCTATGGAGGGTTCATGCACAATTTTGTCAGTGTCCCGGGCTCCCATTCATGTTTGTTCTGTCATCCACAACACACGAGTTCATCCCAAAGGCTGTTTCATGAACACCATACAGCTCTAGGTGGAGCTCTGCTGGAACTCTAGCAATCACAGCCCCATTATAGGCACAAAGGAAAAAAAGAAGAGGGAGGGCAAAGAGGCTCCTGCCAACTGCAAACGCTGTCATCTCAGAGCTTCCCTGGGAGATGCACCCATGACTCCCACTCACATTTCACCGCGAAATACTATGCAGCCTTAAAAAAGAAAAAACCATGTCTTTTTTAAACAGCAGGGATGTAGCTGGAGGCCATTGTCCTAAGTGAACTCATGCAGAAACAGAAAACCAAGTATCACAGGTTCTCACTTACAAATGGGAGCCAAATCCTGGATTCACATGGACATAAATATGGGAACAGTAGACACTGGGGACTCAAAAGGAGGGATTGAGGGAGCGGGGCAAGGGCTGAAAACTTCTATTGGGTGCCATGTTCACTATCTGGTGATGGGGTCAACATAAGACAAACCTCAGCACCATGCAAGTATATTGGTAACAAACCTGCACATGTACCCCCAAATCTAAAATAAAAAATGAAAATGAAAAAAAATTATAATTACTGCTCAACAAATATTTGTTGTGGAGTATGGCCTCTGGCCAGAGCCAGGCTCAAATGGTCCCACCTCTTGGATTGTGTGTTCTCACATAATATTATGGAGGTCATAGGCATAGAGTCTGAAGTCACACTCCCTAGGTTTGAATCCTTGCTCTGCCACTTACTAGCAAGGTGGCCTTAAGTAAGTTATTTAACCTTACTGTGTAGGTAAAATGTAGATGATAATAGTAACTATCTCAAAAAAAGAGAGGGGTAAGTAATATACCTTAGGCGGACAGATGGACATGCCAACCACATTGGCATTCTGCAACTAAGGAAGAAGGGGCAATAGGATCACAGGAGATGACTGGCAGCCTGTGCCCCAACCAGAACAAGAGTACTTGAACCAGGAGATCCTTAGATCAGAGCTCGATTCTAAAGGTGATCCGGGAAGTCACCTCACAGTGTGAGGGGGCAGGAAACGTTTTTCTCACCTACATCCATTTAAACATTTACATTAATATATTATTAGATATTCATTGCAGAAAATTTGGAAAACATAAAAACAGAAAATTAAAATTCCCCCACCAACGATAACAGCCATTGGTATTTTTACATGCATCCTTCTGAGTTTTATTAGTCCCATGTATATATAAAGAAAAGTTGGAATGTACTTTACAACCAGAGTTATATGCTGCTTTTTTCTCTAGCTCTTATAAATGCTTATTTATAAGCATTTTCCCAACATAAATTACTTTGGAAGGTTTCATTTGATGGCCACGCTATGCCATCATCATTATTTTTCAGTCCTAATTTATTTAGCTGATCCTCCATTGCCAGACACATAGACGTCTCCACCGGGTGGCTGCCATAAATGAATCTCCAATGACAAACTGCACATAGATCTTTGTCTTCATCTCTGATGATTTCCTTATGATAGATTTCTGGTCTCATCAGGTCAAAGGATATGGCCATTTTTAAGGCTTTTGATATGTGTTATGAAATTGCCCTCCTGGAAAGGTGGCCTGGGTTCCACCCCCCATGAAGGGTCGACAGGTTTCCGAGGCCTCCCTCCCACCTCCTTCAGCATCTTCTCTCTGACTTTCCCGCCTCAGTCTCTTCTCCCTTGGGTCCCTTGTGAAATGCAATAGTAATGGATTATATTATCAAATATGTAATTATGTATGTATCTGAAAGTCAACATAATTACTCTATTTCCATTAGTTTAATTTGCAGTAAATTATGCATTTAGTGTGAAGTTGGAGGTGGCTTGCTGGTTGGAGTGCAGACAGTGTTTGGCTATCTATAACGGGCGGGCGCTGCTGGCAGCAGCCCAGGCTGGTAAAGCCGTTTCAGGCCCTTGCAGAGGCAGGCCTTCCTCCCAGCTGGGGGACCCCAGTACCTTGGAGCTCTGAAATCACAACAACACCCCAGATGACCCTGGGGACTGAGTATCTTAGCTACCTATTCTTGCATAACAACCCCAAAACTTGTGGCTGCTGAAAGCAGTAAACATTGACTATCTCAGAGCTTCTGTGGGAACGGCGCCATCTATGGCCTTCAGCTCAGGCTCAGGATCTCCCACAAAGCTACAATCAAGGCTGCAGTCATCTCAGGCTTGACTCCAGGAAGAAGTATCTGCTTCCAACCTTACTCACAGGGTGTCTCCAAAGGGCCGCTTCAGGACCTGACAGCTGGCTTCCCCCTGAGCAGACAGTTCCAGAGAAGCACTCAGCTGGGCACCCAGGGCTTTCCCATCCCTCTGGCATAGTAGTTGGAATTGAGTCAGTAATCCAGCCCAACTCAAGGGAAGTGAGTATGGAGGGTCAGGGACCATTGAGAGGCATCTTCAGGGCTGCCTCACACACTGGAAGAGGGAGGGAAGAGGGCAGTGGCCATCCCGTTGGAAGTTTGGGATGTCTGAAAAGGGGGAAAGTGCTGTTTCCATGTCACCCAGAGTCAAAGCCAGAGAAGCCGCTCCAAGTCACACACCGTGCTGGACGCCACCCTCCCAAGGCCAAGAGTTGCAACTCAACAGTTTAAGGCAGGGCTTTGACACAGTCAGGTTTGCCTTTTGGGAAGCCCACTCCAGCCGCCTGGCAGGGAGGAGATGGAAGGGAGAGGCAGACGGGGCACGAGGATGACGACGGATGTCTCCTCACCACCCCTGCGTTCAACTGCGTCCTGACCACTCCCCTCTGCGGCTCCAGGGTCCTGGGGCGACACCAGCCCCGGCCAGGGCAGGGCAGCGCGGGGAGCCTGGTCTGTTTCAGTTTATCCAGGGGCGCCCCTTACAGGGCGGGACGGGCGTTGGCGGATAAATGCCCGGCCCCACTCTAGGCAGAGTCAGCATCCTCAACACGGTTCCAGAGATGGGCCGGGGGCGAACCGCAGCCCTCCCCGCAGCTGTGATTCAGACTCTCCCCACCTCATTCTCCCCTGCCCATTGTGCCTCCTGGGATCCCCTCCCAAATCAGCTGCCTGCGCCTTGGAGGGACCCCACCCAGACAGCAGGGATCCCTCCAGGGCCCAGCAGTGGATTAGAGGGGAGAAGAGCTTGAGAGACAGAGATGCTGAGAGGGGCCCGCGGACTCTAAGGGATAGAGGTGGGGAGAGAGACGGCAGCGCCACCCAGGTGGGTGAGCAAGTGAGGGGTGCTCTCTTGCCCTCGTCTATGTACATGTACAAACATTTCGTATGCATCCATCTAACACCCCGTCAAGACATACCACATTTCCGTTACATCAGTAATGTCCTTTGTGCCCAATTACAATCGCCCCAATACGCACACTCCCCACTCCATCCTCAGGCAACAGTGTGATCCCTCCCACGCTGTGGATTCGTTGTGTATGTTGTAGAATGTCGTATAAATGGACTCAAACAGTAGTTTTCTGGCTTCTTTCACTCCACATGTTTTTTTTTTTTTTTTTTTTTTTTTTTTTCGTTGCTTTTTTTTTTTGTTGCTTGTGCCTTTTTTTTTTTCTGTAATTGTCCATTTTATTCATATGCCACAATTTGTCTGTTCATTCAGCCCTTGATGGACAACTGAGTCATTTCCAGTTTTGGATTATTGCATATAAAAATGCTATGAAAATATTTGTACGCATCCATTTGTGGATGACGATTTTCATTCCTTTTTGGTAAATGCTTAGAAGCAAAGTTGCTGGGCTACAGGGTGGTTGTATATTTAACTTCATAAGAAACTGCAAAATTGTTTTTCAAAATAGTTTTACCATTTTACACTCCCAGAAGCACTGTATAAGAATTCCTGTTGCTACAAATCCTCTTAGTATTGTCAACACATAGTATTGTCAGACTTTTTCATTTTAACCACGACTGCTACCTCATGGTGTTTTCCATTTATATATCCTGATGTATGATGATAACATTAGCATCTTAGCATGTGTTCACTGGCCATCCATATTTCTTTTTTGTGTAAAGTAACTGCTGAAGAAGTTTATTCATGTTTTATTGAGTCGTGTGTATTTTTATTTATAGTCCTTATTTATATGTTTTATATATAGTACATAAAAGTCTATTTCCAGGTCTATGCATTGTGACTATTTCCTCCCACTCTGTGACCTGCATTTTCATTTCCTCAACATCTTTTGAAAAGCAAAAGATTTTAATCTTGAGAAGTACATTTCATTATTTTTTCTATGTTAATGCCTTTTTATGCCTACCTAAAAAATCTTTCCTACCCAAAGTCTATAAGATATTTTTCATTTCTAAATCTATTAGGCTTATAGTGTTTTTACATTAAGTCTATGATCCACCTCAAAATAATATTTTGAACATTATGTTTGGTGTTTGGCAGGGGATTGGGTGTGCTATTTTTCTATGGAAATAACTTGGTTCAGCATCATTTGTTGAAAACACTATCCTTTTTAATGTCCAAATTATTGAATTATGTCAGGGTCTGTTTCAGTCATCTCTATTTGATTCCATTGATCTATTTGTCCATTTTACTTTGTTTGATCATAATAGTTTTAGAGATAGCCTTTTTTTTTTTTTTTTTTTTTTTTTTTTTTTTATTTTTTTTTTTTTTTTTTTTTTTTTTTTTTTTTTTTTTTTGAGACAGAGTCTCTCTGTGTCTCCCAGGCTGGCACCCAATGGTGCCATCTCAGCTCACTGCAACATTCGCCTCCTAGGTTCAATAGATTCTCCTGCCTCAGCCTCCCGAGTAACTAAAATTACAGGCACCCGCCATCATTGCCCAGCTAATTTTTGTAGAGACACAGTTTCATCATGTTGGCCAGACCTGTCTTGACCTCCTGAGCTCAGGTGATCCACCTGTCTCGGCTTCCCAAAGTGCTGGGATAACAGGCATGAGCCACAACACCGACCAAGAGTTAGTCTTGAAATCACGTATCTAGTGTGCATCCTCTAACTTTGGTCATCCTTTAAAAGACTTGATTTTTATAGTTCTTTTACATTTCTGCATATCTTTTAGAGCCAGTTGGTTCTAAAAACTGGACTTTTAGGTTGAATCTGTGGATCGAGTTTGTGAGGACTGACATCTTAATATCAATTCTCCCAATCCATGAACATGAGCTGTCCTCCCATTTATTTAAGCCTTCTCCAATTTCTTCTTGTTGCTGTACAGTTTTCAGCATCAAAGTCTTGCACATTAAAAAATATCATTTTTAAACATTTTATTGCTTGAAGTTATTGCTAATTGATATTGCTTTCTCTTAATTTTATTTAAGCGTTATATTTGTTAGTATATCAAATAAATTTTGTGTGTTCACTTATATCCCATGATCTTGCTAAATTCTGTCAATATTTTTATTTTTGTAGGTTCCTTAGAATTTATTTTGTTGTTGTTGTTGTCGTTGTTAATTATATTTTAAATTCTGGGATACATGTACAGAATGTGCAGGCTTGTTACCTAGGTATACACATGCCATGGTGGTTTGCTGCACCTATCAACCTGTCACCTACATTAGGTATTTCTCCTAATGCTATCCCTCCCCTATCCCTCCCCCCCCCAACAGGCCCCGGTATGTGATGTTTCCCTCCCTGTGGCCAGATGTTCTCATTGTTCAACTCCCACTTATGAGTGAGAACATTTGGTGTTTGGCTTTCTGTCCCTGTCTTAGTTTGCTGAGGATGATAGTTTCTAGCTTCATCCATGTCCCTGCAAAGGACATGAACTCATTCTTTTTGTAGATGCATAGTATTCCATAGCATACATGTGCCACATTTTCTTTATCCAGTCTAACATTGATGGGGATTTGGGTTGGTTCTAAGTCTTTGCTATTATGAATAGTGCTGCAATAAACTTATGTGTGCATGTGTCTTTATAGTAGAATGATTTATAATCCTTTGGGTATATACCCAGTAATGGGATTGCTGGGTCAAATGGTATTTCTAGTTCTAGATCCTTGAGGAATCACCACACTGTCTTCCACAATGGTTGAACTAACTTATACTCCCACCAACAGTGTAAAAGCATTCCTATTTCTCCACATCATCTCCAGCATCTGTTGTTTCCTGACTTTTTAATGATTTCCATTCTAACTGGTGTGAGATAGTATCTCAATGTGTTTTGATTTGCATTTCTCTAATGATCAGTAATGATGAGCTTTTTCCATATGTTTGTTGGCCACACAAATGTCTTCTCTTGAAAAGTGTCTGTTTGTATCCTTTCCCCACTTTTTGATGTGGTTGTTTATTTTTTTCTTGTAAGTTTGTTTAAGTTCCTTGCAGATTCTGAATATTAGCCCTTTGTCAGATGGATAGATTGCAAAATTGTCTCCCATTGTGTAGGTTGCCTGTTCAGGCTGATGATAGTTTCTTTTGCTGTGCCGAAGCTCTTTAGTTTAATTAGATCCCATTTGTCAATTTGGCTTTTGTTGCCATTGATTTTGATGTTTTAGTCATGAAGTCTTTACCTGTGCCTATGTCCTGAATGGTATTCCTTAGGTTTTCTTCTAGGATTTTTATGGTTTTAAATCTTACATTTAAATCTATAATCCATCTTGAGTTAGTTTTTCATAAGGTGTAAGGAAGGGGTCCGGTTTCAGTTTTCTGCATATGGCTAGCCAGTTTTCCCAACACCATTTATTAAACAGGGAATCTTTTCCCCATTGCTTGTTTTTGTCAGATAATCATGTTGTTTCTGCATACAGAGAGTTTTGCTTTAATACTGCCAAACTCTAAGCTTCTTATTTCTTTCTTGTCTTATTAAACTGGCTAGGACTTCCAGTAAAATATTGGTTAGAAATGGTTCAAATGAAGAACATTGAATTTTTCCTGATAGGGTGGGACATTCAGTCTTTAACTACTAAGCGTAATGTTAGCTATACATTTTCCATAGATGTTCTTTACATAATTGAGGAAATTCTCTTCTGCTCTAGCTTTGCTGAGAGTTTTTATCATGAGTGTGTATTGAATTTTGTCTGATGTATTTTCAGCATCTATTAAGATGATCATATAGTTTTTCTCCATTTTTCTGTTAATGTAATAAATTGATTGATTTTCAAATACTGAATGAACCTTGCATTCTTTTTCTTTTATTTATTTATTTTCTCTGAGATAGGGTCTCAGTCTGTCACCCAGACTGGAGTGCAGTGGCACACTCTAAGCTCACTGCAACCTCCACCTCCCAGGCTCAAGCAATCCTCCCACCTCAGCCTCCCAAGTAGCTGGGACTACAGACGTGCATCACCACACCCAGCTAGTTTTTGTTGTTGTTTTGTATTTTTTGTACAGATGAGGTTTCACCATGTTTCCCAGGCTGTTCTCAAACTCCTGGGCTCAAGTGATCTACCTGCCTTGGCCTCAGTTAAATAACAACCATAACATCAACAAAAAAGAGGGAAAACAAAAAATCTCTAATAACAGAAATGATAAAGGGGCATCATTATAATAATGTAGTCATTAAAATGGTGATAAGAGACTATTATAAGTAACCTTATGCAAATAAATTAAACAACTTCAATGAAGGCTTATCAATTTTATTAATCTTTGAAGAGAACCAGTTTCTGCCTTTGTTACCATTCTCTATTGTCTGTTTTCTATTATATTGATTTCTTTCCTTTCCCTAGTTTCTTAAGATACTTAGGTCATTGATTTTAAACCGTGTTTATTTTCTAATATAAGGATTATAACCTGAATAATTCACTTTTAGGTGTCTCTTAGCTGCATCCCACAAATTTTGATATGCTGTTTTTATTATCGCTCAGTTCTAAATGTTTTCTAATCTCTCTTGTGATTTCTTTATTGATCCATGGGTTATTTAGATGCATGTTGTTTAATTTTCAAATATGTATTCGGTTTCAGATGCATTATGGTCATTCCTTTGTAATTTAATCTCATTATAATCAAAGAAAATACTCTGTATTACTCTAATTCTTTTACACTTATTGATATGTGCTTTAGAGCCCAGCACATGGTCTATGTTGGTTAATATTCCAAGTGTGTTTGTAAAGAAGATGTAATTGGCAGCTGTTGAGTATAGTATCCTATTAATTTCAATTAGTTCAAGGGCAGAGGACTGCCTCAGAGGATGAGGCGAAGCCTCCCACAGTTTAGCCTTCCTGAGACTGTCAGTAACCATCACATGGGGACACCTCTACCAAAGCCACAGGACTGAGATGAGATCTCTTTACAGGCCTGAGAACATTGCAGGCACATGTGGGCACCTGGAAACAGAGCCATACAGACACCTGGAGCAGGAGAGGCACTCAGGCACATACCTATAGAAAGAAACTAGTTAACATGGAGACCAATGGTTCAATGAAAAGACCAACATGGTCAGGCAGGATGGTGCACACCTATAATCACAGCACTTTGAGAGGCCAAGACGGGAGGATTGCTTGAGGCCAGGGTTTTAGATCAGCCTAGGAAACATAGTGAGACCCAGTCTCTACTAATAGATTTTTTAAATTAGGTGGGCTTGATGGCGTGCACCTGTAGTTGCAGCTACTTGGGAGGCAGAAGGATCAGGATCGCTTAAGCCTAGGCATTTGCGGCTGCAGTGAGCTATGAGCTCATCACAGCACTCTGGCCTGGAAAACAGTGAAATCCTGCTTCTAAAAGAAAAAGACCCACAAACCAACTCTCTACAGACAGACACTCAGACACATATAGAAGATTAGAGCCACAAAGCAACAGATAAAATACACAGACAATTCAGACACAGATTCTTAAAGACACTCAGCCACACAGACCCAAGCACAGCAACATCTGGGCCCAGGTAGACCCCAGACCCAAACTGATTGACACAGACATACATGGACACATACATAAACACTGGTGGCAAAACAGTCAACACAAACATACAGAAATCAGAAATACACAGAGAGCAGAAATACATAATCGCACAGATGCACAAATACAGAACACTGTACACAGAAATGGACAATGAAAGAGATACAGCTCTGCAGCCACAGAGAACCCATCTGTGAGAACACTCTGAAACATGCTTACAATCAAAAGACAGGAAGGCATCAGCTTCTAATATCAATCACAGGAATAAATCATAAGCAAATAGATGAGGCTGCATCAACACAAACCCAACACACATGTTCATAAACACTCAGACATACCTAGACCCAGGATCCTGTGGCTCACATCCAAGCACATGTGTGTCCATAAAACTGGACCCAGATGCAGACACACAGCTGTGTATGAACACAGCACCACCGTGGACATGTAAGCACCTGCAGGTCGCCCACCCACAGACATACGGACTCCAGTGTGGTTTCCACCCAGATGCAGAGGCAGTCTCAGGCTTTGACATCCCCTGGGGAGCAGAGGCATCCATGGGGGGGTGGAGGTAGCACTGACCTGGTGGATCTAAAGCAGGAAACGCAGCATCCGGCCTTGGCCCATCCTTTGAATGGGGGATGATGTAAGGCAGAAGCTTGTCATCTCTGTTCTGGGGGTTTCCTGGGCAACACCCAGAGGACCCCATATGGTCTGAACTCCTGGGGGCAGGAAACGTATGCCATTCAGAGGGAAGTGGCCACATGTCTCTCCACCCCACAGTGTCTCTCCCTTCCCACAGGCCTGTGTCCTCCTGTAGACCCATGAGCCCTGACTGCACCATCCAGCACTCCCAGGGGGCCCAAGGAACCCTGCCCACTCCGTCTCTGAGCAAGCTGGCTACATGGTCAAGTTGAGAGCCTGTGTGGAGTACGCGTATCACTCCAACTGCAGAGAAGTCCTCCCCGCTGCCCCCGCCCCACCCCGTGAGGGTGGCCCCCTGATTCATTACTCTGATCTAGTTTCCTTGCAGCCCTCATCGGCACTTGAGAGGCCCCGTGTCGATTCATTTAGTTGTTTATTGTTCCTCTCCCCCAACTTTGACCTCAGGGGTCTTGTTTATCACATCCATTGCTGGGTCCCCAGCATCTCTAACTGTGCTTGATGCAGAGTGGGGACTCAAAATTATGACTGACTGGGTGAGTGAATGTGTAGGTCCCGGCTACAGGTGCAGTTACACTCAGCCATGTCCCACTTAATCTGAAGTCAGCTATCTGGCAGCTGCCGCTCTCTGGAACCAAACAACAAACTCAAAAGGCTCAGGAGCTATTCAAATGCAAGCCATGCTCCAAAACATTCATTTTGTGATTATTATTTTTTTCCCATTTATTTTATTGCATTTTAGGTTTTGGGGTACATGTGAAGAACATGCAAGATTGTTGTATAGGTACACACATGGCAGTGTGATTTGCTGCCTTCCTTCCCATCACCTACATCTGACATCTCTCCCCTTGCTATCTCTCCCCAGCTTCCCACCCCCTACCGTCCCTCCCCTATTTCCCCCCAACTGACCCCAGTGTGTAGTGTTCCCCTCCCTGTGTCCATGTGTTCTCATTGTTCAACACCCGCCTATGAGTGAGAACATGCGGTGTTTGATCTGCTCTTGTGTCAGTTTGCTGAGAATGATGGTTTCCAGGTTCATCCATGTCCCTACAAAGGACCCAAACTCATCGTTTTTGATGGCTGCATAATATTCCATGGTGTATATGTGCCACATTTTCCCTATCCAGTCTATTGTCGCTGGGCATTTGGGTTGGGTCCAAGTCTTTGCTATTGTAAACAGTGCTGCAATGAACATTCGTGTGCACGTGTCCTTATAGTAGAACGATTTGTAATCCTTTGGATATATACCCAGTAATGGGATTGCTGGGTCAAATGGAATTTCTATTTCTAGGTCCTTGAGGAATCGCCACACTGTCTTCCACAATGGTTGAACTAATTTACACTCCCACCAACAGTGCAAAAGTGTTCCTATTTCTCCACATCCTCTCCAGCATCTGTTGTCTCTAGATTTTTTAATGATCACCATTCTAACTGGCGTGAGATGGTATCTCAATGTAGTTTTGATTTGCATTTCTCTGATGACCAGTGATGATGAGCATTTTTTCATATGTTTGTTGGCCTCATGTATGTCTTCTTTTGTAAAGTGTCTGTTCATATCCTTTGCCCACTTTTGAATGGGCTTGTTAGTTTTTTTCTTGTAAATCTGTTTTAGTTCTTTGTAAATTCTGGATATCAGCCCTTTGTCAGGTGGGTAAACTTCAAAAATTTTTTCCCATTCTGTTGGTTGCCAATTTGCTCTAATGACTCTTTCTTTTGCTGTGCAGAAGCTGTGGAGTTTGATTAGGTCCCATTTGTCTATTTTGGCCTTTGTTGTCAATGCTTTTGGTGTTTTGGTCATGAAGTCCTTGCCTACACCTACGTCCTGAATGGTTTTGCCTAGACTTTCTTCTAGGGTTTTTATGGTGTTAGGTCTTATGTTTAAGTCTTTAATCCATCTGGAGTTAATTTTAGTGTAAGGTGTCAGGAAGGATTATTATTTTAACCAGAAGGCCTCCCTGCTTGTCCTCACTCAGAGAGTGGGGGGCTCCTCCTGCAGGCACAATTCTTACATGCCTGGTGATCTGTCAGCCCCTCAGGGCAGGTGGGAGGTAGGGCACGAGGAAGTGTGAGGCCTGCGAGCAGAAAGTGCACGGAAACCTGCAGGAAGAGACATCTGGGGCCCAGGAGACTCAAGAAGAGGGTGGGTTGCAGGCTGAAGCCCGAGTGTGGTGACATTGCTGGGGACACCCTGGGACGGATGCACATAGAGCTGAGAGTGAGAGAGACTCACTGGGGGCCTGAAGCAAAGTTTAAATTATGCTCTGCCATGCCTATTCCGGAAATGGGAATGTGAAGTACGCTTTATCATCCTTTTTAAATAGCTTGGCTAAATGCAGAAAAACAAGCAGAAGGAATGGAAATCACCTGTGCTCTTACCTGCAGAGATGCCACAGTGGGGAGCACATGGGATGCCAGGTGCTGGTTCTCACTCCTATTCTGGTGTTATTAAATGAGCTTCCCAATCATGGCTTTTATCAGCTGCACAATATTCCATCACAAGGATCCGTGACAATGTACCCATCCCTTTCCCTATTGGACATTAGGGCTGTTTCCAAGTAGTGGCTGTTATCTTCAGCGCTGCAGTGAACATCCTTGTATGCAAAGCTCAGTGCTTAGGCTTCATTGTGTTTTCTGATGGCAGAACTGCTAGATTTAAAAAAAAACGGTAAGCAATTTTAAAGCTTATGATATATACTGTGGAATTTATATACTCATATGCTGAGTATCGGGGCATTTTCACATTTTAGATGATAAATTAACTGTTAATGCTCATTGTTTAGAAAACTCACGCAGTTTGAAACCTCGTTCCTGGACTGTAATCTATTGGGAACAGGATACTGGGTTATTCAACTTCTACATGTGAGTATGCGTACGTGCATGTGTGCATGTCTGTGTTTGTGTGTGTTTGTGTGTGTGTGTGTGTGTGTGTGTGTGTGTGTGTGTGTGTGTGTGTGCATGCTTTCCAGGTGCATGATGTATTGGTGTATTTTTCATCCATCATGTCACTGGTACTATCCAACCCTCTATTACTCCCATTTTACAGGTGAAATAACTGAGGCACAGAGGTCGTATATCATGCAGTAGAAAGTAAAGTAACATGAGCTTTGCGGGAGACCCACCTGTGTTCTGATCCCAGCTCCACTGGTAGATGAGCTCTGCTGTCTTCCCCTGTATCTCTGAGCCTGTCTTCTTGTATATAAAATGGGGACAAAGCACATGACTGCCCTGGAGATCAAGCGAGCGGGTGGATGGGAAGCTTCTGCACAAGCTGGGCACATAGTAGGTGCTCAGGAAAAGGCAGCTGTGGTCATTTTGAGGAAAGTCACTTTCTCAAAGTCTCTGGAGCAAGACACAGTCCCTGTCTCTTAACTCCAAGTTCAGTGCCTCTTCTAAGCCCCTAGGCTTTTGCACCCCAGGCCTGAGGAGGAGAGACCTTGGATAGCCCTCCATATGGGGTTGTCCACACTGGGACCCAAAGGCTTACTCTGCTGAGCACCAAAAGAAGACAGCTCCCCTGCATAAGCTGGGCTTTATGCAATATGGTCCAATGAGCCAATGGGCATCCTGTGGCCCACTAGGACTGGAAGACCTTTCACGTCAAACTGAACTTCAACCTGTCTTAGTATCCTCCCAGCCTGGTACCTGGACATCCTGCCTTCCCTTAGATCCTGGACACGGGGACCAGGCAAAACTTGCTGATGGCAAGGATGAGAGGACCCCTCCTCCACCCAGCTCTCTGGGAAAGTTAATCCAGCTGCCAGGCCAGGCCATTCCAGATAATGGATGCCTCTTTTTAATGCTCTCTGGGAGATGGGTCCCGCCTTAATCTGCTGCAGTGCCATTAAGAGAGAAAACATTTGCTCCATGGGGCTCCTGATGGCCTTCAGAAACTGCAAGTTAAACACTAACCAGGAAGGGCTGCTCAAGCCTTAACCCTCCCTTGCCCAGCACAGGCCAAGGCCTCAGCCAGACGCTCTGCACATCACTGGCCTGGGCTCCCAGGGACCCTGGGTCCTGTTTCCAGGCTTTTCTTGGCCTGGGGAGCAAGTGAAAGTGAGAAAAGAGGGATGACACAGGGCAGACACAAGCCCTTGAGGCTCTCAGTCCAGGTGTTTGGAGGTGCCCCACCACCTACCCCAGAGCTGGTTAGAAAGCAGAGCACTTGGCCAGGCATGGTGGCTCACGCCTGTGATCCCAGCACTTTGGGAGGCTGTGGCAGGCGGATCACAATGTCAAGAGATCAAGACCATCCTGGCCAACATGGTGAAAACCTATCTCTACTAAAAATACAAAAATTAGCCAGGCGTGGTGGCATGTGCCTGTAATCCCAGCTATTCGGGAGGCTGAGGCAGGAGAATTGCTTGAACCGGGAGGCGGAGGTTGCAGTGAGCCAAGATTGCACCATTGCACTCCAGCCTGGCAACAGAGCGAGGCTCCATCTCAAAAAAAGAAAGAAAGAAGAAAGAAAGAAAGAAAGAAAGAAAGAA
>NW_016107354.1:12531242-12565577 GCF_001604975.1 Cebus imitator | reverse complement strand
GGAAGGGAAGGGAAGGGAAGGGAAGGGAAGGGAAGGGAAGGGAAGGGAAGGGAAGGGAAGGAAAAAGGAAAGGAAAGGAAAGGAAGAAGAAAGCAAGCAGAGCACTTAGAGGCCCAGATTGGGGCTGGTGATTTTGGGCCACTCTCTTAACCTCTCTGTTGCCAGATTCCTACAGGGTGGGGGCTGGATGGGCTCCATCCCTCCAGGTAAAGCCTGCTGGTCTTCTCCAAGAGGGATGGCATGTGCTCAACCCCCTAGGTCCTTGAACCAAAGCCTGCTCCCTGCTCAGACTACACATGACCTGGTGGGGAAGCCACCTGTGGGGCAGAGGGCAGTAGCTGACCTGGATGAGCTGGCAGAGGTGGGAAGGCCCTGGTACCGAGCGTCCCTGGGTGCCCAACAGTGCGCTGCGGCTCCACATATACAAAATGCCTGTGCCAGCCTCATGACCACCCTGTGAGGAGGGGGTGCCGTTCCCCCCAGTTCTCAGCTGACAGCAAGGAGGCTCCGAGTGCAGAGGGACCTGCCCAGGTAGAGCCCAGATCTGTCCCATCCCAAACCCAAGCACCTTCCTACAAGAGAGGGCGTGGCCTCACCTTGGCCCCTCTCCCTTTTGCACATGCTATCTCCCCTCCTCTATTCAAAGCCTGCCCAGCCCAAGGCTGGCCTCCTCCAGGAAGTCCTCCCTGATGTCTGATAGCCAAACCCCAAGGGTGCCACCCAGCAAGGCCTCTGGTTGTTTTATTACCCAACACAGTTTTAGATTTTGCTGCTGTGAGTGCAGATGAAAACCTGAGCTCATTTCATTCTGTCCCCAGGTTCATCGATATTTGCTGGGCACTGACTTGGAGCCAGGCACTGCAAGGCCGCAGAGGGGATAGGAACAAACATGCACTGAGCCCCTGCAGATGCCCCTCCTGTGCCCAGGGGAGCCCACGTGTCCTCCCAGGCAGGCTCCTTACCTCATTTGGCAGATAAGGAAACTGAGGCCCAGAGAAGGGGAGGTAGCTGCTCAGGGTCTGGGATTCAACACTAGGCCAGTCCCCAGATCCACACCCGCCCCTCCCCACACTCCCTGCACCAGAACCTTTTAAGCTCCCACTGCTGGGGCAGGACTGGCCCTCTGCCTTGGAGCCTCTGGTCACGCAGGTGGGCTCTGCAGCCACAGCCATGCGGGGAGTGGATGGACAGGTGCAGCCTGCAGGGGGCCGAAGGTCACCCCTCATGACATGCCATCACCTCTGCTCACGCTTGCCCAGACTTTGGGCTGTGCCTCTGCTTGAGGGCTCAAGGCCCTTCCCCAGCTCTCTGACCACCCCTCCCAAGTCACCCCCAAGGCCCAGCTTCGGCTGAAGGAGCAGCAGGGCATAAGTTAACACAGCTTCAGCTCTAGCGCCAGATGTTCTTTCTCTCACCTTTCCGGGCTAGTCCCTCGCCAGCTCCATCCTCAGAGAAACATGGAAGGACCAGAGACTGGAGGCTAGTCCTGGCCTTGGAGGGCACAGGCCTGGCCTAGGACTGGTGCTGGCTGATAAACCCCGTCCCTTGGAGCCCGTGGTGACGTGGCTCAGCGTGAAAGGTGATGTGCATGTGTGTGCAGGTGCGTGTGCACGTGCATGTGGAACCAGCAAAGCCACCTCTGCCCTCCTGGGCCCTGGACGCGGGCTCCAAGGCTAAGCTGAGGCTGCTGTAGTGAGTTCCCGGTTTGCTGAGGGAGGGGAGGCCTCACTTATGAACTCCCCTGAGCCGCCACCTCCCAGACTTTATTTTCTCTGAGTCAGACTCCATTTGAAAGGAGGAGAAAGGGAGGCTGACAGAAAGAAAAATCAAACTTTTAAGTTGCAACAACCAGAAGCGGTCTCCCAAGTGAACTATAACTCTTACTGTTACAGGTGGGGAAACTGAGACCCAGAAAAAGTGCCAGAGGTTCACATAGCCAGTGGTGGCAGAGACAGAATCAGCACTCAGGATTCCTGACTGCTGCTGCATCCCTGTGAGATGGGTGTGTGGGCCTGTGTGTGCCTGTGTGCATGGGTTTGTGCCTGTGTGCCTATGTGTGTGTACGTGTGCATGCGTGGGCATATGCGTGTGTTACTGTGTGGCTGTCCTGAGTTGTGTATGTCACTGTGCAGGTTGTGGTTTGACCCTCGAAGCCAGTCCCCTTCATCAAGTAACTCTTAGATCATCAGCTGGTGGGGGCTGCAGGGAGGAAGAAAGGGAAATGTGCGGACAGCCTGCTCTTCCGCATTTGGTCTTTAGATTATGGAATGAAAATCAAATTTAAACTCTTTGCAGGGAGGTAATTTTTCCTAATCACTCACCCTGCTGCATGGATCCCCACAACTTGATTATGTCTAACTAGATTAATTGGATGGAAAGTGATTTCTTTTCTTTGAGAAGAGCTGCCACAGAGAAGGGGGGTCATCGGAGGCCCGAGGACTCCCCACCACCACGAAAGTCCCTGGGGCCAGGTGCCTTTTCTCCAGGCCTCCCCTCTGGCAGCCCCTCCTTCTGTTTCTCTCTCGTCACTGGCTCCTTCTGTCACCGAGTCCCTGTCACCATCTGTCTCTGTCTCCCACTGTCCCTGATCCTCCCCTGCTTTGGGCTTCTGTGGTCCTGACTCTGTGGGGGATGCCGTCACCATGTGCCCCTGTATTAAGAAGGCTGATGTTCTCCATGAGGGGAGGGGAAAGCCACAGCTTGAAGTGCTCAAGGTCACCTTCCGAAGCAGCTGGGGCTGAGGTGAGGGGGTCACATGGGCAGCCCCCCATAGCCCCCACGTGCCACCAATATCCTGGTTTCCAAAGCCTTTAAACTATATAGAGTTTTACAGTTTGTGTGGGCTAGATGCAGCCTGAGTGCCCACAGCGGGGGCTGCAGGGTCACGCTGGGCCAGACCAGCTGCCGGTCTCAGGGAGGGCCTGCCTAGAAGAAGGGGGTCTGGGCAGCCCCTCCCTCAGCCTGAGAATGGCTGAAGGGGCTGCAGCCCCTGTTGCTCCCCCATGGCTAAGCTGGCACTTCCCTCCCACAGGCACAGAATCCCGTCCTCAGACACAGGCTCCTTCCTGGAGCTCGCTACCACCTTCCTTTCTGAATGCTGGGCCTGGGCCTGTCCTCGGCCACTGCCTCCCTGCAGCCCCTGCAGGGGGTCTCCCAGCCCTGCCTCCTTGCTGTCTCCCTCCATAGCCCCTGTCTACGCTGTTCTCACCCAGCTCAGGGCACCATCTTCTCTCCACAGACAGCACACAGCCGCCCAGTCTCCTGGACCCAGGCCCTCCCGCTCCAGCTCATGAACAGGCCGCGCCCCCTCTCACCGCCCTTCCACGGCCCCGCTGCTCTGAGGACTAAAATCCCAACCACTCAGCGTGGACTGCAGGGCCCTTGTGAAATGGCCACGCAGACCTCTGCAGCTCCATCTTTCCCACTCCCGCCCCACACTCACCCCACAGAACCAGCTGTGTGCAGGCCTCTGTGTGTGCTGGGCCATCTTCCCGGAACCCCCTCTCCCAGGCCTGCCCGACACCAGCTTCCTGCACAGCCCTGCTCAATGGCCAGCAGCAGCCGGTGTGTACTGAGAGCTTGCTGTGTGCCAGGCACTGTGCTGCGGGCTTTACATGGCTAGCCCAGTTAACACTCCCAGCAACCCTGCAGGAATAGCTATTATCCATCCCCATTTCACAGAAGAAAAACTGAGGTTCAAACTTGAAGCATCTGGCCAAGGTTACTTGTCTGGGAAGTAAATGGTGGAGCTGGGATTTGAGCCAGGTCATTTGCATAAGGTCGCTTCTCTCCATCCCAGGTACCTCCCCTGGTTCGGGGCCCCTCCTCCACACTCCCGTGTTTCCCCTCTGCAAGCATTTGCCTGACTGTTCTGAAACTGCCAGGTTCCCATCTCTCCATGGGGCCTGGGCTGTGAGCTCCTCGGGGCAACCTGGGTCTCACCTGTCTCTGAGCCCCAGAGCCCAGCACGGGACCTGGTACATGGTGGACACTTGGCCAGGGTCTGCTGACTGGTGAGTTCCAGGGGCAGCCCTGCTGGCTGCTAATCAGTCTCCCCTAACCCCACCCTGCCTGCCACCAATACCCTGGTTTGCAAAGGCTTTAAACTAAATAGAGTTTTACAATTCATTTGAGTTAATCGCAGCTGCCCTTTCTGGAAACCTCTTCCACAAATTGCCCAAAGAGAAATTGGCAGCCTGCTGGCAGTTCCTTCACCCAGACCCCACCCTGCTTTAGTGCCCTGGATGCGTAGGAGAGGGCAGGAGGGGGACAGGAGGACAGGGCTGGAGAATGTGTGCACACCAGGCCCAGGATTCATTAGGGAGGAGGCTCCAGCCCTTCTGCCTCTTAGGTCAGCACAGATGGGGTCTCCGGAGCAGACAGACCTATTTTGTCCCTGAGCCCTCAGTGGTGGGGCTGGCACACAACAGGAGCTCCAGGATGAACGTGAAGAAGCCCCACTCATGCTTCCAGCCTCTCTTCCTGCCTGTTCCAGCTCCATGCCCCGCTCCCTCAGGCCTCAGCTCTCTCCTCTCACTGGTCCTTCTCCCTGGAGCCCCTTGCTTGCCTTTCACTTGTCTAATTCCAGTGCACACTTGGCTCCTCTGCTCAGGCATCTACCCCTTCCAGGAAGCTTTCCCTGACCCCCAGTAGATGTAAGGAGCCACTGTTCAGGGTCCCCACAGCCCCAGGCTTGCTCTCATTAGTTCTTCAGCCTCTGGGTAGTGATAACCAGTCTACCTACTGTCCCTAACCCCCAACCCTGCTAGACCAGGAGCTCCTTCAGAGCAAGGACAGCCTCTAGGACAGCCCCAGAGCCGCTATGGGGCCTCCCAGAGGAGGCACCTGTCAGTGTCAGTGGGGTGTGGGACCCTGGCTGCAACACCCCCATGGTCATGGCAGTAGAGTCAGGATCCAGGAAGGTGGAGGAGCCCAGACCTGGCATGAGGCGCCAGAGCTACCTTCCAGATGACCTCACTCAGGGATCTTCTACATCCATGCTCTAAATCACTGTGTTCCTTACATCATAGAAATGGTAGCAGGGGTGAGGGTAGGAAACAATTCCAGGAAACCTAGGCTTTGGCCACAGAGTTCAGAGTCTCTGGGAGGGACTGGCACCTGACCCCCTGCCCCAGCCTCATCCTGGGCATCTGTGATCTACATCTATGGAATTAGGTCAGCATCAGAGCCCTGGCAGACCCTGCCCAACCCTGCCTCTGTAGGCTGCCCCCCACCACAGCTGAGACCACTTGGTCTCACTTGCAGGCTTACTGCCCAAACCCAGACCTGTAGCAGAAGAGTGTGGGGGCTCCATCCTCAGACCCTGAGGCTCCTCACAAATTCTGCCCCCTAAGCTTCATTCTCTGTGCTGGATATTTTGTACACACCATTGCCAATCTCCCACGCTCCAACCCTCTCTGCACACACCACTCTCCCACCTGCTGTGTGTCTGGAACCAGGGATGCAGGGGTAAACAAAGCAGACAAAGTTGCTGCCTCCTTGTTACTGAATTTCATTCAGAGAAACAGACAAATAATAACAAATGGAAAAAAAAAAAAAGAAAATGTATAGCATGATGGAAGCTGGGAAGGAAATCGAGCGGGGACGTGTGGTGGAAAAGGGCTTCCCCTCTCTTTGGTCAGCTGCCGTCTCCCGCCCGGACCTTCTAAAAGCCTCCTCTCTCCTGGTCTCCAGCCTTGACCCCTGAAATCCACATCTGATCATGTCAGTTCCTCACTTAACACTTGTCAATGGCTCCAGGATGTGGCCTTCAGAAGAAAAATTAAAATCCCACAACAAGGCTCACAAGGCCCTGCCCTTATCCCTGCCCACCCCCAGACCTATTTGGTGGTGCCACTCGTGTTTTAACTCCTTACTCCATCCTTACAGGCCCGATGAAGCAGCTTGGGAATGGTCCCAGAGGTTAGAGGTGTATCCTGTGCCCGGAGAACAGCAGGCACACAGGTAATGTCAGAGGCAAAAGGTGTCACTAGAGTAGATCCTGTGGGACCTTGTGTGTGCTGTGCTGAGACTCTTGGATTTTATCTAATGTGCCCCTGGTCTGCTTTATCTCCCCCAAACTGACTGTAGCTCCGTGGAGACAGGGACTGTTTCTCCTTTCTTCCTTCAAGCTCAGGGATGAGTAAAGATTTGATTGAGAGAAAAGGCCAATAGGGGCACAGCCTGGTAACAGGACTGTTAGCCCAAGGCTCAGCTAGGGCACCTTCTGGGAAAAGAAGTGATCTGCTGTCAACTTAAAACATAGAGAGGTTGTCAAAGTAGCCAAAACCACGGGGCTGGGCTCAAGGAAGACAAGCACTGAAGTCAGCCAGAGTTACAGACGGTGGGTTTCAGCACCTCGGAGAGCTCTGAGGGCAGATGAGAGGATGCCTTCATCTTCAGACTTCCAGGGTCAATCATTTGCTTTTGTCTTCTGGGTGGAATTAGCTGGTTGCTATGGGAAGTTTCCTCTTGCAAACTGTATTTTGTGATCAGAAATGAAAGTATAGACTCTGGAGCTAGACCACCTGTGTTCAGATCCTAGATCTACCACTTACAAGCTGTCTGAACTTGGCTGCATTTCTTAACCTCTCTCTATGCCTTGGTTGCTGTGTCCAGAAAATGAAGATAATAGGGGTACCTTACCTTGTAGGATTGTGATGAGGACTAAATGAAATTATGAGAATAAACCACCCAGTATAGAGACTGGTCAGTGCTTTGAAAAGGTAGTTCTTACTGTTATTATAATCTCGAGAGCTTTTGTACGTGATAGGAGAGAGGTGTTGCTTCAGAAGCCGCATTCATGTCCTCAGCCATCTGACAGCCTTGCTGGGGGATGTGTTTTATGGGATTTTTGATGGGATAGAAAATGTCAAGCTAGATCGTAATACCAGCTGCTTTTTTGTTTGTTTGTTTTTGTTTTTTGGTTTTTTGGGGTTTTTTTGACAGGGTCTCTGTAACCTAGGCTGGAGTACAGTAACCCAATCATAGCTCACTGAAGCCGCAACCCCCCAGGCTCAAGTGATCCTCCTACCCCAGCCTCCCAAGTAGCTGGGACCACAGGCATTCACCACCATGCCGAGCTATGTTTTTTAATCCTTTGTAGAGATGAGCTCTCACGATGTTGCACAGGCTGGTCTCAAATGCCTAGGCTCAACAATCCTCCCTCCTCTGCCTCCCAAAGTTCTCAAATTACAGGCATGAGCCACTGTGCCTGGCCCAACTGCTTTAAATTAGCTGTGTTACTTTGGGTGAGTCATATAACCTCTCTAGACTTCATTCCTCATGTGAAAATGAGGCTTCTTATTTTATCTATATGGTGAGAATTTTTCCCCCTCCCTTTTGTCTTCTCTTCTTTTATTTTCTTTCCCTTTCCTTCCTCCCTACTTCTGTCCTTCATTCCACGAAAATATATTCAAGCATTGCTTAGCCAATTAGAAATTAGACAATATATGGGGATATTAGACTTTGTGACATTTAAGGGCCTTTCCAGTCCTGTCTCTGGGTCTTTGGCTTGGCCTTTCTGAGACAGCACCAATTGTTGAGCCGTAATGAGAAGCAAGGACTTTGGGAAGGCCGTGGGGGGCACCCATGAGAGGAGCTGGATGTTTTTGCTCTGGGCATGTCCAGCCTTTTAACCCCTACATTGGATCTCCCCTCTTTTCCAGTTTGTGCTCAGGATCCACGGGCCCTCCGCATCTGACACACAGTTCTCGTGTTCTCCTGTAGATCCTGCTTCTGCCCTCCACAGGGCCTCATTATGCTCCATGCCCTTTGGCAAGAATGTACAGTATCACACAGGATTCTTTCCATTGCAAGGGACAGAAACTCAACTTAATATAAGCAAAATGAAGAAACTGGTGATGCAGGGGTGGAGATTTACTAGCTATTTTTTTTAACCTGGAAAGTCCAATCAGGCATGGCTGGGTCCAGGAAGTTAAAGGATACCTCCTCCTTGCATTGACTTCATTCTCAGGAAAGTTCTACTATCTTAGTTGAAAGTGCTCGCCGGTAGCTCCAAACATACATCATACTTACTTATCATAATTTTTGCTGATAGTCTAAGCAGAAGTTCCTGGTATTTTTCTCTTACTGGGGGGCCTGACTTGGCTCATCTGCTGACCTCCTGCCCAACCAGGAGTGACCAGGAGTGGAATTTCCTCATTAGCTAGGCCTGGCTAGTGTGCCCACTTTGGGGTAAGAGCTTGGTGTCTTATTCCAAGAGCCCCACCTACATGGACTGAAAGTGAAATAGGAAGCTGTTTCCCAAGGAAAATTAGAATGTGTTAAATGAATAAGAGAAAAGGATACTGAGCAGATTTCAGATAAAAACAGATGCTCATTGCTTCTCTTCCTTGTTCCCTGGACTGATTCTCGCCCACCCCTCTAGGTCCCAGCTTTTTGCCACTTATGTGGAGAAAACCTTCCTGATTTACTGATCTAACCCAGGACCTTTCAGTCTCTTTATTTCCCTTTTAGCTCTCCATATAATAATAGCTAACATTTATTGAGCACTTTATTTATTGAGACACTGTTCTGAGCATTTGACATGTATTAATAAATTTCGTTCTTGTAACAACCCTATTAGGTAGATATTTTATGATCTCAATTTTCTAGTCAAGGAACTGAGGGCTATTGAAGTTAAGCAGCTCACTCAAGGTCTCACAGACATGCAGGGATGGGATCCCAGCCCAGGCCATCACTCTTCAGAGCTCACCTCTAGCAAGGCTGTCCACCTTCTTCTATACATCACCATGCCAGGCTCACACAGCTGACTTGCACTTCCATGTATTATCGACATAATTCTTTTCTTCAGATCTGCCTCCTCCACCAGACTGTGAATCTCATGGAGGCAGGACCCTGTCTGTCTCATCCACTGTGGGTCTCCAGCACCCAGTGCACTGCACAGCACACAGTAGGACTTGGTGTCCTCACTTTTCCAGTGACAGTAATGAGGCTACCCAGCCCTGCCTCCCATGCAAGGGGGCTTTGGAAAGTCAAATACAGAATAATGAAAGGAGCTGTCTCTCCTCTTCCTTTCTTCCTTGCTGGCTTCCCCATTCCCTCCCCCTCTCTCCCCTCCTTTCTGCCCTCCCTCATCCCCTCTCCTGACACCCTCCCTCCCTCACCCTCTCTGCTTTCTCTGCCTCTGTCCTATACTCTCTCCTCTTCCTCCCTGTCCCCTACTCCGAGCAAATTAAATGATACTGTGGAACCTGTTTCATTTGCATTTGCTTGGGGCCTTGGTGCCTTCGGCTGCATGTTCATTAAATGGCTCTGTGTAGAGGGATGTAATGAACCGATTTTATTACAACTGTCATCTCAGCCCGTCCTAGGGGGCACTTACATATTCATCAGGAAGAAAGGGAACCACAAACCTCAGCTAATAGCACTCGAAGTTCTGGGCTGAGTAGAAGGATCTGGGCTGCCTGAGGCCTAGGCTGTGTTACTGGTGGGGGCAGGGAAGGCAAGGGTGGGCACAGTCAGGCCCTGTCACTGCCGCATCTCTGTAACTGTGGATGTCAGAAATCTCATTGGCTTTGACCAGGGTCCAAAATTCCTGATTATTGCAAAGGGTCCCAAATTTATCTCTGTACCAGTCACTGCCTGTAGAAGAGAGAACTGGCTTGCTGTGGGAGGACCACAATTTTATTACATGTACGTGCTACCTGTGATTACAGTAGCAGAGAAATTCGTTGCAAAGCAGCATGGGAAAGCATGCTGATGAGTGTTTATTCATTGTGTCTTTTCTCACCGAATTGTATCCATGCAAGGCTGGTGATTGTGATATTATCAGCCACGCACAGCCGACACTGGACTTGCTGATTTACCTGTATTATCTCACATATCCCTCACAACAGCCAGATGAGCTCGGTACTGTTAGTATTCCCATCTTGGGGATAAGAAAACTGAGGCTCAGAAATACTATGCCCAAGGCCACCGTAGCCAGGACTTCATGGATTCAGAGTTTGAACACAGGTCTGCCCAAATCAGCGCCTTCACCACTGGGCTCACCACCTGCTGTTTAAAAGGACAGCTCCTATCCCATAAGCCTTCCACGTGTAATTTCATTACTGCTAATTTCCCAAAGGAAACTTTGGGGGTGTTAAAGGAGCAAGAGAAAAGGATGCTGGGAAGATTCAAAATAAAAATAGATGCTCCTTGCTTCTCTTCCTCATTTCCTGGGCTGATCCCTACCTGGTCCTAAAAGTCACATACCACAGTAATAAGTGATGGTTTCTGCAGAAGGCTTGCTGCCCCCTCCAGGGATCATTTGGATTGGGCTTTAAAATCATCTGAGTTGAGGTAATGAGTATGTGTTTACGCAGAGGCATGTGGCACTGGGGGAGGGGTCATACACATACATGTGGGTGCAGGAACCTGTCTTGGGACCAGATAGTCTGAAGGAAAATGCAGCTGGGCTGCAACTGGTTTGAGCGCTGACTGCCTGAAACCTGCCAAGTGACAGTCAGAGTTTTAACTCACAGTAAATATTATTGAGCACCTGCTTTGTACTAGGCACAGCTCTGGGTTTTTGGGATATAGCTGTGACTGAAACAGACCAACGTCCCTGCCCTCAAGGAGGTGACGACCAGAATGGAGTGAACTCATGGCACCTTGTTCCTCCCTGGGCTCACTTTATCCATCTGTACAGAGGCCAAGCTAGGGTGCCTGTGCAGCAGGGTTACAGGCTCAGATATCATCAGGGGCCAAACAGGTAACACAAGTGATAGGTGGAGGCAGGTGGGGGCCGTGGAGAGCCGGGGCTACGTGTAGCTGCACAGGGACTACTGCACGTGGCTCTAGCCACCGTTGCCTGGTGAAAGACAGTCCCAGGGTGTCAGCTGCTCACATGTGACTTTATGAAAAATCTTTAGATTTTATATTTTTATCAACGAATTCAAAAACAAACAAAGCAATAAAACCTATTGTGTAGGCAAAGTCACCACGTGTCTGTGGGTGGGGCTGGCCTGCAGAGCTCCTTTTTTCAAAAACTGTTCCTTCAATGACAGAGAAGGAGGGTCTTGCAGAGTGCCTGGTGCATGGTGCGGGTGACAATCACAAGCCCCCCCTCAATGCCGGGGTGCACTGGGCTGTCAGAGTCCAAGCTCCATGAAAAGATGGGGAAGCTCAGGGAGAGGTAGGAGGCAGAGCCAGCCTTGCCAAGCCTCTACCCAATACCCCACACTGCTGTGCAGATGGGCAGCCCTGGGCAGGGAGAGGCACTGTCCACAGGCAGGAGCCCGAGGTGGCCCTGGGCCTTCCTGAGTCATGGGGTTCAGGGAGCATGTGTGTGCACGTATGTGTGTGAAGGCGGGTTAGGGGTTGGAGCAGAAGGAGGTCAGGGCAGACCCCGGAGGAAACCACAGTGTCCTTCACAGACCACAGTGATGCCGAATTGGCCTGTAGTGTTCTGGAGGGATCATTAAGAGAAGAGGCTGGGCAATGACCTTGAAACCACACTGGCACACAATCATACAAAGCTGGCTTTATTAAGGCTTTCTGTGTGCCTCCTCTGTTCTAGAACTTTATAATATTATCTCACTGAGTCTTCTCAAGAGCCTTGGAAAGGACTTACTACTATGAACTCATTTTACAAATAAGGAAACTGAGGCACAGAAAGGTTAGGTCACAAGTCACAATGCTGGTATAGGCCAGGCAGGGATGGAAGCCAACAGCCAGGTTCCCAAGTCCACACCTTACCCAACTCTATCCCCAGGAGATGGCTCCAAGCGATCACAGCTCTCCTCTGAAGAGGACCTACTATGTGTCTGTCAGGCAACAAGCAGGGACTCTGCTTAACTTGTACAACAACCAAGTGGGGGAAGAACCACCCCTCTCACTTTACAGGTAAGAGGACTGAGGCTCAGCCACAGAGGGGCTGCCAAGATCTGCCCAGGGCCAGCCCTGAGTCTTGGGTTCTGGTGGGTTCTGGCTGATCTGACACCAGAGCTTCCTCCATGGGGACATTGCCTGTTGTGACACAGTAGTGTAGGGGGTTGTCAGTTTCTGGTTAGACTCAGAACCTCTTTAGGAGGCTATGGAGCTCTCTCGGGTCCTTTGATTCAGTCTTGACCCTTCCCACTCATTGCCGCCAGGTTCTGAGTTTATCCCCCCGACCCGAGACAGGTCAGACTAACAAGGCCAGGTCCCCTGGCAGTCCCTGCTCACTTTGCTAGAAATCAGGTGCATCACACACTTCTGCTGACCCTTAGATCACAGCAGAACTTTGGGCCCAGAGGCCCCTGACTCTGCCAAGGGCCTTTCCAACAGCGAGATTTGTTAACTCATCAGCAGGGAAGCAGCTGTGCTCTAACAACCCCTGGGCTTATGCAGCACCATCTGTGGGCCCTGGGTGCCCTGTGGCCCAGCCAGTCTGCTCCTGCCAGCTCAGCCTGGGGCCAAGCCTTTCCCTCCAGCTGCAGAAGAGGCAGAACCTCAAGAAGAACAAGGTCCAGAACCCCTGGAAGCAGGAGGGCCTGTGCAGGGAAGGGCTCTGGGAGGAATTCTAGGAAGGAGACATGGAGGAGGTGATCCGGGTAAGCCTCAAACGGGCAAGAAGGGAGAATACAGATTTGCTGAGCGCCTATCATTAGCAGGGCGCTTCCACGTGTCTTCTCATCTAAGCCTTGCTACCTATGGAACAGATATAATTATCCTCATATCGCAGATGAGGAAATCAAGTCCCAGAGAGGTTAAGTGACTTTCCCAAGGCCACGCAGCTGTGACAAGGCAGGGACTCAAACTCGGGCCCTGGATGAGCCCTAAGCCATCTTCCTATCTTCTTCCTCCAGACCACACTGTCTAGGTTTGCTCTTCACCGTGTGGAGTTCTGGGGCTCCTTCCACCTCTGTGGCTCCACCCCCACCCTCATCTGCCCCTCAGCTCCCTGTGGAAGAGAAGCCTCAGTAAATCCCAGACTTCAAGGAGGAGAATCTAAGATGATCCTTCCAGAGAAGCAAACATTCCTCAGCAGAGTAAATCACCAATGCCTCTTAGTAACTGCAGGTGCTGCCGGCCGCCCTCCTTCCCCTGGAAGTTTGTAAATCAAACCTTCGACCTGGATTCACATAACTCTCTCAGGGGATAAATATGGCAGGAAGCAGGGGAGACATGCAGGGAGAGGAGAAGCTGCCCAAGCCGGGCCCTGGGGGGCTTCGGGGATGGAGGTGAGGGGCGCAGTGTGGCCACTGAGAGACCACTGCTCCCACCCTTTCAAGGGATGAGGCCAGAGGCCTCCTGGGGTCCCTGGCAGCCCAGACATCCCATGTCTTCTTGGCCCAGTGTCTGGGGACAGTGGGGGCAAAGCATCTGGGCTCAGAGGCTGGAGCAGGGATTGGGAGTCTCCAACAGCTCTGAGCTAAGCCCTGGCTGGGGTGTTTGGTGGAGCAGAGGGGGCTGGTGGTAGCAAGGGACAGGATGGGGTTGGGGAGCCCTGCAAGAGGCCCTGGGCCAGGTCAGCCAGGAGAAAGCCAGAGGGGCAGGACTCAGCACCCTGGGTTGGGAGTCAGGGCCTGGTCAGTTCTGGGTCTGCCATGGACTTGCTGTGTGACTTTGAACAAGTTACTTGGCCTCTCTGAGCCTCAGTTGCCTCATCTGCAAAGTGGAGATGATTCCTGCCCTTAATGCAGGGCTGTTGGGAGGACCTACAAAGGTCAGGAAAGAAAGAACTAGGTGGGAAGAGCAGCCGGGAGCAAAAGGCGGGGCTGGGCTGCTAAACTGGGCAAGGCCTGGCACTGCCCCACCCTCATCTGGCCCCAACCTCTTGGTGACTGGCAGGCCCTGGGGTCCCAGCCCCTAAGAACCCAGCTGATTGGAGAAGGTAAGGCCTTTGTGCAAATGAGGCTGCTCCCCACCTCCTCCCTCTTTTTCCCCAAGATCGCTGGGGTTTCCCACATGCTGGCATGCTGGCTTGAGTTCCCAGATGTTGGCTGAGCTTTGTAAAATGTTTGAGCTCTGCTGTCTCTCCCCAGGATCCATGCTGCTCCCCAGCCCTGTCACTGACCCTCCCTGCCCTGTCTCTGGCCCTGTTGACCAGCTGTGTGACTTTAGGTGAGTTGCTTCCTCTCTGAGCCTCAGATTCCTCCTATTTTGAATGGGGACAAGAATGCCTGCCTCATGGATTTGTCCTGTTTATTTACACATTTCTGTAGTTCTTAAACACATATTTAACATTTTGGATGAGCCTCTTCTGTGCCAGGCCCTGAGGACACAGAGGTGGGCAGTGGAGATGAGGCCCTACTCCCGCAGAGCTCCCTTGGGAGGGACATCAGGCACTGCATGGAGGACCTGGCTGGGGAGGTGTCCGTGAAGTTGCTGAGAGCCATGGCAATGCAGAGTGGACAAGAGACTCACCCAGGGCACACGGAACGCCAACAGCAGAGCCCAGGCCGGCCTGGCCCCAGAGCCTGCTCGTGACTCTGTGCTGCCGCGACACCTCCCATGCAACCCCACTGACTCCATACCCCACAGCCCAGTGAAGTCGGCCCTCCTCTGGGAACATCCTGCTCCTACGCCAGGCAGCAGATCGCAGAAGGCAGTTCAGCCCAGCTGGCTCCTTTTGTCTCCAGGGACCCAGCCAGGGGCTCTTAGCCCAGACAGAGAAGGGCCACCTGTCAGATGTGTGCCTGGCACAGCAGCCCCTTGGCTTTCTGGCCTGAGCTCCCCATCTCTCCTCACCCTCTCCCCAGAACTTACTGCAGAATTACCCGAGACTGCATTGGAGGTGGGAGGCTTGGAACTGGATCCCTGGATCCTGTCTGGGAACAAACACTCTGCCTGCTCATCGTCTTGTAGCCAGCAGTGAGCATCTCCCCCTCACCATTCTGACAACAACATTTTTAATTATTATAATTACCACCTGAGAAATTGGGTTCCTGCCACAAACAATTAAAATGAAATTCAGCTCAGCTTTGCCCAGCTCTCCTCTCAGCCTTAAATCTAATGGTAAATTTCATAGCACACCTGGAACAGGAGTCAGAGGCGGTCCCTGAGGGGCCTTTATTCAGGAAGGAGTCTGGGGTCAGTGCGGATGTGAAGACGTGCACATGTGCAATTGTGTATCTCATGTGTTAATAGATAAGAAAGTGCGTACACGTGTGTGCACGTTCACGTGTGTATTTGAGCAAACGTGACTGCAGGTGTGAGTGTGTATGTGTGTGTGTGCCTGTGCATGAGGGGGTACAGGGGAGCCTATGTTTGTGAGTTCACTAGGGAGGGGGCTGAGGTGGGGCAAGCACTCGAATGCAGGCAGCGCTTGTCAGGGGCAGGCCATAAGAGACGGAGTCAGAAACAGATGCCAGGGTGAGAAGGTTGCGCTTTCTTATTCGCTTGGCTCTAGGGAGCCATGAATGATTCTTGAGCAAGAGTGGGGTTATTGTAAGGGATTCGCTCATGTCATTATGGAAACTGGCAAGCCCAAGTCTGTCGTATGGCCTGCCAGGCAGAGACCCAGGAGAGCCAATGGGGCCAGATGCTGGAGAATTCCCTCTTCCTCAAGGAGACCAATCTTTTTTCCTATTTGACTTGCAATTGATTGGATGAGGCTCACCCCACACTATGGAGGGCAGTCTGCTGATTCAAGGTTCACCAATTTAAAAATTAATCTCATTCACAAACACTCCCCAAGTTGACACAAAATTAACCACCACGAGGCTTGACCATACAATAGTGAAGTCACACTAGGGAGTGAATCTTGAGTGCTTAACTGTGTGTCCAGCTCTCTACTCAGCATTTCAAACGCTTCTCCTCATTTAACACTCGTAACCTCTCTATGTAGTAAGTTATACGAATGTCCCTTTTTTTCCAGGAAAGCAAAGCTCAGAGGGGTTAAGTGACCTAGTATCACACAGCTTGTAAATGGGAAACCCCAGACTTGAACCTAGCACTTCCCGTCCCACAGCCCATGTTCCCAATCCCCACAGAGGACCACCATGCCCGGAACCACAGCCATAGGGGTGGGGAGGAGGGGCTGATGCTGAGATCTGAGAGTCCAAGCTGCCAGGGGAGGGAGAAGGCAAGACTGAGAATCAGCCCAGGACTCAAGTATGGAGAGGGTAAGATGTAGTCAGGTTTGGGGAGTAACTAGTGAACCCATTCATGTAAGAAACAGAAAAAGACAGGGGATGTTTCTCTCCCTCCTCTCTCTCCCAAGTTCATCTAATCTGAAAAGAAAAATGTGGCTTTCTGTCCTTTTCTGATGACTCCAGCCCAAAGCACTGATCTCCGTGTCAATGTCCATCTAGACAGGCGATGCTATGCTACAAACACCCCCAAATCTCAGCGGCTTGAAACCACAAAGGGCTCAATTTCACCATGCTGCCTGTCCTTGTCAGTCACCTGGGGCTCTGATTCACTCCGTTCTCACTCCACACACGCTAGAAGTCAAGGCAGAAAGAGAGAGTGAGTGAGGAGAATCACACACAGCTATTAAGTGCGCGTTGACTCAGAAAGCAGATTGGAGGTCCTGATACCTCTAGTGAACTTCATCCCCATCCCTTCTCCACATCCAGTAAGCAGGGAATATGCAGATTACCGGGCATCCAGGCCCTCCAGGGCTGGGGCTGGGGTCAGGCGTTGGAGGGGTGAGGTGGGGAGGAGGAGGGACAGGTCTTAGATCTTCCTGTTATCGTGGGAAACAGGTTGAAAATGAGACTGATTGCAGCTTGCTCAGATGCAGAGCAACTTCAATTCTCTTCACCTGTGATTTCTTTCCTGGCTGCACCTGGATGGCTATTTCTCGTCGCCCCACTCCCATTGAACTGGGAAAATGGAGAGAGAAAAGATCTCAATCTGATTGGATTCCAACATCAGCAAAACCTCTGGAATGAGAGTCACCTGTGGGAGCCAGTGTTCCTGGAGGTTGTGTAAACTAGCACAGTTCGAAAGAATGATCATTTAACATTTATGGAGATTTACTCACCCTGTCCACTCACACCACCACCTTGTTTAACCCTCAGCTTCACAGTCATACTTTGAGGACTCGTGCCCTGCTCCACTGCCTCCTGGCTGTGTGATGCTAGGGAAGCCCTTCTCTCTTTCTGAGCCCCGGTTTCCTCATCTGCAATATGGGGAAAATAACAGCAAGTCCCTCCAAGTCACAGTGATGAATCAGGGAGACGATCCTTGTAAATTGCCTGGCATGGGGCCCAGCACAGAAGACCGAAGATGCCTGATCAAAGCGGTGGGCATCACCTGAGCTGGGGGGTCTGAAGGGGGCTTCAGACACGAATACAGACCCACAGGAGAGGCTGCCATTCCCACAGCTACCATTCATTTCGTTTGTCCCTTGCAGAATCCCTCATGAAGTCCACAGCTGTCCCTCTTCTGTTCTTCACTGCTTTGAATTTCTCTGCCAGGCTTTGACAGTGGGAGTCTAGTCTCAATTAAGTCTCGGAAATGGATTTTCTGTGTCCATGAAAACTGACAATTCACCCCAAGAATCACAAAAGGCAGTTTTTCTTTCCACTTAGTGACAGGAGCACAGAACCTTTTGGAGTCTGCTTTGTGCTACCATACACAATTCAAACCGGATCACCTGCCCCGCTCTACCCTCACCAGTGAGGGGCTCATCAGTGACAACGCAGGAAAATGCAATCAGTGCTTCCAAGACACATTATGTAAAAAGCTGTTTCCACTGTATAGCTTTTACCTTTTCTTCTTTCTTTTCTTTAAATGGCACTATTTCTTGTTTGCTCTTCTGTCTCAGGACAGATCCACAAAGGATGATGAATCTACAAAATTCATAAACTTCTGGGAAGTTGTGGCTCTTAAAAATGTCCTAATTTTAACCTGCAACATGAAACACCACTGAGTGTGAGCATGTGAAACCCAGCAATTTTGCGGTGCAGGTAATCTGCCTGTAAGTACCTGCTCCTGACTGATGCTCACAGCTTCCACTTTAAGCTGTAATGCTTACGGTAGGGACACTGGTCTGGCGGGACTGTCAGGAAGCCAGGAAAGGGCCCACTGCTCCCTCCCACCTGTTTAGGTAACTCAGGAGGAGGCTGGGAGAAGCCTCGGTTTTGGATGTTGCTCCTTTGAGCCCAGGCCCCTGTTCTGGCCTATTCCATCTGTGGGCCCAGCTCTGGACCTGGGCTGTGGTCACATAGCCAGCACATGCACCTCCACCCCCTAATTGCCAGAGCAGGGCCCTGAGCCCCTTCAGGGTCAACAGAACATCAGGCTAGGGGTGGAGGGAGCTGGGACAGCCAGGAGAGGTCTTCATCACTCCTGTCCCCAGGAGCTTTAATGCCCAACATAGGGTGTGGCACAGACAGGGCTGGGGAAGGGATGACCCAATCCCAGGGCCAGGGGCAGAGAGGCTCCCCAGTGACCACCTCAGCCTCATCCCTCCTTTCTTCTCAGCCTTGCAGCTCATGGGGCCTCCTCTCAATCCTCCAGAATGCACAAGCCTCTTGGCTCTGCTTCCCTCTGTTCATGGCCTCCCCTGGCAGCCTTTCTCCTCCCTGTGGGGAAGATGCACCACCCCAGGCTCCATGGTCCCTGCAGCGTGTGATTCCAGAGGAGAGACCTTCTCCCTCCAAGTATCCACCTGTCAAATCTCAGGGAAGACTAGGAACACACCCTCAGCTCCACAACATGGAACAGGCTCCTCACCACGAAGGTGATTCTGTTGGCTGAAGAGGTAAGGGCTTCTAGACAAACACCCCATAGGTCCTCCACATGACCTGTGCATCTTTTGGTTTGTAGGATCCTGGGAAAACAAGGGTTTCCCTGACATGACTATATCCATCTCCCTAAGCCCACAGAAGTGGGCTTAGGGAGATGGATAGTGGGGTCCCTGAGCTAGCTGAGGGATGGTGGATAGTGGGGTCCCTGAGCTAGCTGTTTAGCTCCAAGGGCTCAAGGATAAAACTCATGGAAAAAGCAAAAAGACTTTTCCAAGTCAGCTATTCCAGCTCTCCACTTAGGATTAGGAAAAGAAATAAATCTGGGACAGACTCGACCCCCCACCACAGTCCCAATGGCCCCTGGAAGAGCCAAATGCCCAGGTGTTCTCAAAGGCTGTGGTCTCTCCTAGGCTGCCTCCTGGGCTGCAGCCAGGATGCATAAACAATAGGAAGGTGAGTGACTTATGTAACCCAGGACTGCGGAGGAAGGTATTTATCAAGCAAGCAAATCAGGGAGGAACCAATCAGCAGGGACTGCCAGTCAGACAGACCAATCAGATGAGTTTATTTGTTCAGCCAATCACATGTTGAGCAGCTGCCATGAGCTCCTATTAGGAGACAGGTGGGCTTGGTGGTGCAGGTGGGTTCCCAATGACCGTGGACCTTCAGCTGGATTTCAACTGGAGGACTTTCAACAAGCCAAGGGCAAATGGCCTCCTATGGGTGGGAGCCTCTCACTCACTCATTCACTCATTCCTTTTCATTTTTCCAGGGGCACTGGGAGTTGAGCAGTTTCTGGGTCATGTTTAGGATGGTTTTGGGACAGGAGTTGCAGGACAGGGAGTCAAAGGAGGGGATGATGTCCTCCACCAGGACAAGTGGGGACTCACCCTTTCAAAAGAACAAGGCCTGGGAGAAACTGCCTTGGCCCCCATTCTCCAGGACTCTTGCCTGTTAGGGACATGGAGGGCAGAGGCAACCCCACTCAGAGTAGGATCCAGGCATAAGTGGGCTGGGTGAAGGCAGGCCCCTGGTCTCCCAGAACATGGAAGGAGGGGAAAAGGGACCCACTAGCATGAAGTCTGTCCTCAGTGCTTGGCCCAGGGGTCAAGACCCAAGCATTCAGGGGCTGTGGAGTACTGGGGACCCTGAAGCAGAGGCCCTGAGAACCAGGGAGACCCACTAGGGAGTGGGAGGGCACACAGAAACTTATGCCCAGGGCGGCACCACCATTTTCATCCTCCACCTGCTCAAGGGTGTAAGACAGCCAGCGTACTGTACGTGAGCTGGAGACTCCAGGTCCAGTATCTCAGTGACACCCGTCATGTGCAGCTCATGGAGAAGGGGCTGGGACTGGCTCAGCCAAGGCAATCCTGGAAGACCACCCTGAGGAAGTGGCATTGGAGTGTGATCAGAGGTTAGGCAGGAAGTCTTCAACGGTGGGAGAGACATTCGGTTAGAGGTAATGCCAAATGCACAGGGTGGGGTTGGGGGCAGGAAAGGTCCCCCAGGGAACTCTGCAGGCCTGATGCATTGCACTGTTGTTTTTGTTGACGGAGGGCTAAAGGGATTGAATGTCCTGCTTAGGACTGTGGTCTTTAGTACTTATGTTTATATTAATTTTATTAGGCTTTTTTTTTAATTTCAAGGAATGGCAGCCAACTCTGGCTAACCTCAACGAAGGTGCAGAATTGCTGGAGGAGCATTTGGAATCCAAGGGCTGAGATGCATGCGGGGATGGGCTGGCGAGAGGCCAATACAGAAAGGGCTCTCTTCCTGTTGCTCACTGTTTCCCTCTATGAGAAGTCATTGTTGTTGTTGTTTGTGGTTTTTGTTTGCTTGCTTGTGCTTTGCTTTCTTCCTGCAAACACATGTTCTCTGCCACGGTCCCCCCACCCACACCCCAGGAATGTGGCTGCCATTAACTCCCAAGCTTACAAAAGCTCAGTATCTTCCACCAGGACAAGAGGGGACTCAGCCTTACAATTCTAGCTTCAGATGCCCAGAAGGGTCTATTCACTTGGGTCAGAACCTCACATGTGAACCAATCAACTATGTACAGAGAGTGAGTCCAAATTCAGTCATGGTATATTCTGAAATGACCAAGTGAGTGGATTGGAAAGAGGAGAAAGGGAAGTTTCTAGAAGTAAGCTGGGGACCAGGTCTTGTGGGTGCTGCATTTAACCTTCCACACCATTTTAAGGAGGTTCAGAGAAGTTAGGTAACTTGCCTGAGGTCAGATAGCCAAGAAGTAGTCAAGTCAGGACTAAAGTCCAGACCTGCTAACACCAAGCCCCAAACTCTCTGTCAACTATTTCCCTTGACTTATGTGGTGACGCTGGACTTGGGGAAAGGTTTCATTTCTAAAACCATCTTCCCAACTCAGCAGTCCTAAAATCTCAGGCAGAAATATAGACATGTCAGAGTGGGCTTTTCTTTCTGGCTGCTGGGGGTCCCACTGCTCACTCGGTGACCTGGGAACATGGAGCTAGGAATAACACCATCCCTGGACCCCAAGAGCAAGTTGTGTGTCTTCCACAGCCATATCCCAGGACAGCTTCCCAGGACAGGGAGGCAGTGGAGAGGTCTGTATATTGTCTCTGCATCTATGAGCTGGGAGATCTCAGGCAAGTACCCAAACGTCTCTGAATCTGTTCTTTCATTTGTGAAATGGGATTAATTATGCATAACAACACATGAATACCATCTACCATATCACCTGGCACATAATTCATTACATGTGGTTTCCTTCCTTCATTACTAGACCCCTTGGGGCATTAATTCTGATCTCTGCCCTTCTCTGGGAACATCTCCCACTCTGCTTTACAAAAGAAATGAGCTGGATCCATGGTAAAGCAAAACTAACTGGAGATTGATAGAGGCTTCTATGGCAACATGCATTTAACAGGTTGCTGAGGGAACCCTCATTGATGCTCTTGGTAAGGGAGCAGTAGCCGGAGCTCATCAGAGATAGAAAACTCACTTTGATAGTATGGGCCAGAGACCTCAAACAGCAACATCATTTGGGATTGGAGTAGGTGAGGACAGCGGAGAGGGAGGGTTCAGGGGAAGAACAGTGATGGGCTGGACTTGAAGGCCAGTACTCATTTGTTGAAATACGCAGCTCCCATTCAGCACCGCGGACAGAGCCTCCCTTCTTGGAGAAGGCTCTCCAGGAAACAACGCAAGTGGATCAGAAAGGAGAACCTGGTGATTTTCAACTGCTGGCATGAAGGCAAAGCTCAGTTCACAGACAATTCACCTGGCCCAACCTACTGTATCTAGGAAGCTCTTTTCAAGACCACCAAACACAAACATGTAGAGAAAGTCATTAGGCTGTTGTGGGGAAACAGGGAGGGGTCCAACCCAGGGATCAAGTCTTTCTCTCTTAGCACTGGCTCAACTATGAACCTGGGCAAGTCACCCTCCTCCAGTATCAGTTTCCTCACCTTTAAAATGAGGGTGCTGCACCAGATGGTTTCTGAAGGCTTTTCCAGCCAAGACACTCCATGATCTAAGGCTACTGGAATACCCCATGGAAACATGTTTGGTCATTTCCAGCATCCTGGCCTTGCAGTCACAGTCCCTGGTTACAATTCCTGTCCAGACCATCAGCACTGAAGAAAAGGTCCCCAAACCCCGTGCATCTATACCCCTTGGTCCTGGGTAGCTCGGTCTCCCAGTCTTGCTGGGTCTGGGAAGGTCCAGCCTGCAGACATGGTGTTGGTCAACTCTGATGAGTGTTCAGAGCCCTGGCTTCAGGCAGAGCTGGGTTTGAGTCCAAGCTTCACTACTTACCCATTGTGGGATTTGAGGGATGATGTTTAACCTACTGCTCCTCATTTGATATTGAATCTTTCCAACTCAGCAATCCTAAAATTCCAGGAAGGAATATAAACAACCCCTGTGAGTGCCCCAGCCAGTGTCCCAGGGTGGCTGCCACAGCCAGTGCCCCATCACTGTGAATCTACTCTCCAGACACTCAATGGTCACATCCATTGTTCATACATGTGACAGTCATTTGCTCCCGGTTCTTCATTTACATGTCTTCCTGATTGATCTATTGACATGAACCTTTACCTTTAGCTCCTTACTTACTATGATAATCATTATCATTATCAGTAGTACATGAACTCACAACTGATCTTCATACTAATGTAATTACGGTCAGGCAGATGCAAATAATTCCTTCTCTCATTAATGTAATAAAAAAGTCATTAGCTTCACTCCTTCGCATGTCAGGCCTGAGTCTGGCTGCCTCTCCAGCCTCTCACCTCTTGAGCAAACTTGTATATTTATCTGCAGAAAAAAATTTCCCATTGTATTTCTGTCCTTATGGTCAGGAAGGAAAATGCTGCAGTGCCCCCAATCCCAAAGGACACATCACTTTATAGATTCTTAACAACTACCCCTGCTTTGCTGCTGCTGCTGCTGCTGGCTACTGAGTATTGAGAACTTAAGCTGGACCTAGTGGAGAGCTAAGTGCCAGCATGACATTCAGAGAAAGGTGCTATTCCAGCAGGGCACAGTGGTTCACACTTGTAATCCCAGCACTTTGGGAGGACGAGGCAAGTATTGCTTTAGGCCAGGAGTTGGAGACCAGCCTGGGCAACATAGCACAATGCCATCTCTACAAAAAATAAAAATAAAAATTTGCCACATGTGGTGGCGAGCACCTGAAGTCCCAGCTACTCATGAGGCCAAGGCAGGAGGATCACTTGAGCCCAAGAAGTCGAGGCTGCAGCGAGCTGTGGTCACACCACTGCACTCCAGTCTGGGCAACACAGCAAGATCCTGTCTCTTAAAAAGAAAAATGTGGTGCCATTCTCATTTCCGTTTTACGAATATGAAAACAGAATCAGAACTGAGTAACTTTTCTCTGAATTAGTCGCTGAATGAGTGAGTAATGGAGCCAGCCTTTGATTTCAGGTTTCTCCGTTTCTAGAGCCCATGCTTTTGACATTTAGTACTAAAGATGGAAGCCTACCTTCTCCCAGCCTCTCCCCTGACCCCTACTCTTTCTCATTTTCCTTCTGCACCTTGCTCTTTCCTCACAGACCATACTTCTAAGGTTTTTGTGCTGGAAGCCTGAGGCCTGAGCTTCCAACTCACTTGTGGAACAGCAAAAGGGACCTGGCCTCAGAGACCCACCCAAGGGGTCTGCAGCTTACCTGGAGGAGCCTCCCCCAGGGTGAAAACTGCTCGGCTTGGTGGGGAAGGGATAATGGGAGTGACACACTGGTTTCTTCTTCATGCTACCTACCAGCTCATACAGGGAGCTGGCTTCAGCACCACCTCACTGTAGGTGAGCTAGTGATGATAATACAGCTCCAGGGTTTACTTCCCTCCAGCTGTGCTAAGGAGCTTCTGGATTTCAGGAGATCACCACAGCATCCCAGGTAGCACAATATTATGCCCACTTGAAACACGAGGAAACTGAGGCCCAGAGTGTCATCGATGTTTGAAACAAAGAATCCCTTTAAAGATCACCAACCTTGTCATTTTACAGATAGAGAAACTGAAGCCCAGCAAAGGAAATAGATTTGCCCAATGTCACAGAGCAAGTGAAGGGCAGAGCCAAAATCAGATTCCAAATTCTCTCATTCCCAGGCCAATGTCTTTAACATAACATCAGGCAAATCCTCTAAACCAGTCGAAAATGTGTCTTGGGTTTCAGTGTGGTCCCACCTTACCTGCCCTGTAGAGAAATCAGGGGGTGGAGTGATTTGCATTCAGACTCCAATGCCCAGCTCCACCACCAACCTACAGTGTAACCTTGGGTCCCTCCGCCACCTCTGAAAGCCTTTTTTTCTTGCAGTAAAATGATTGTGGGACAAGGATGCTGCATTTGAATGTCCCAGGCATCCTGGGCATGCTCAGAGCGTCCCGTCCCTCCCCAGGGAGTAAAAGCCCATCTGGGCTACACAACTCAGCCAACCTCAGCTTTCAAGCAGCCGCTTCAACTCCCCAACAGCAACTTTCATTGCTCCTCCAGAGACTTTGATCCACGGATCCATCTGAGCCAAATAAGCTGATTTATGGAAATGATTATTCCCTGGTGCCGTTCTCATTGGCTGCAATTAGATTCTGGATGAGTCCAGCTAAAACAAGTCCAGCTAAAACAAACCCATTCCTCTAACCTGACATCTCTGGAGAGGTGGCATTCGATTATCCAGATTTTCATAGCATTTCCCTGTGTTCCTCTAGCTTTTGTTTAACTGGAGTTAGAATCTGTGGGAAATAGAAAAGTTGCTTTTTAAAGTTCCCTTTCTTGTTAAAGAATAAGTGTGTTAATAACTTTGTTAAGCCCTATCCTATATAGCTGTTAGACATGCCATGCTTACAGGCATGTAGAACATTCTCTGTCCTGGTACTTTAACCAAAATATCTGTGCTGGATGTGCTCACAGGCATGCCCCAGCTCTCTGCTGCTTTTACCTGTTTAGAAAAGTTTTAAGTTGTTAGCCAATTGGGTTTTAATTTAGATTGTGAGGTCTGGCTCCAGCCAACAGAGATCAGACACAGCAGTAAGGACGACCCCAAATATGTAAGGGATAAATTTGGGTTTGTTCCTTTATTCTTTGTACTCTCGTAGCAAGATGGCTAGTAAGAGTACCCTCCCTGTAATCCAGGAAGTTAAAATTGCATTGCTAAAAGATCCTTTGTCTCAGCGCTGATTTTTCTTTGCGACACCAAGCATTTACTTCCAACATCTATTTCCAACAGAATCTCCCACCAAGAGGCTCAGCACTCTGAGGACTTCTCCTGGAAGGAAGATGCCAAGTCCTACACAGAGCACATGGAGAAAGGGTGGAGGCTTGGTGAGCAAAGCAACGGGACTCCAAGACTGGGCTGGGCATGAAAGTGTAGACCTCCTGGTGTTGGTGAAGGTTGGCAGCTTTGAGAGGATCAGGTGCCTTCATATAACTTGCCTCACAGAGCCTGGACAGATAGTGTAGATACCCTGCAGACTCATTTAGTCTTCGTGTGTTCAATCGTTCACTCTCTTACTCTCTTAACAAACACTATATGGTCATCTCTTTTCTAGGGCATTCTGCTTGGTGGTGAAATAGAAAGATCATAAGAACCAGGCTTCACCAAGATGCTTGCAGTCTTGCACAGGACATAAAACTTCTGGCACAAGAAGTTCCCTGGTGGGCATCAGAGAGGAGGAGGAGGAGGGAGCACTTCACTCCCTTGGAGGTTGGATAGAGCAGGCATCTACCCTAGATGGGTGGCCCCAAGACAGACTCAGAAAAGCACTTGGGTTCTGGTCTTTTATTCAGGAGGTGTTTCCAGGGAGCACAGTGAAGAGGCACAAAGAATGATTCAGGAAAGGAGCAAAGCCAACAAAGGGAGCATTGATCGATGCTGACCACTGACAGCAGCTGGGCTTATCCCACTGGGGACCTCTGAGGGAGTGTGAGGAGCACACTTCAGAAATGCCTTCCTAGAAGTTGGAGAAGCTGGGGTCTTTTAACCACTACACTCATCCCCATAGTTAGAGGATTGCTCCTGGCCTCTCCTGGGTCCTCCACACAGGAACACTGTGCCTGCTCCCAGGTGAGCATGTTTCCATGGTGCCGGAGAAAGCCCACAGGCAGAGAAAAGGGGAGACATGCAAGGAGAGGTGCTGCCAGGGTGCCAGGAGCTGACGCCACTTCCAGACAACCCAGGGCGGGTCACGGGGATGCGGTAGCAACAGCATCTGCTGCGCCATCCTGAGAGAGGCCGCATTTGAGCTGGGTCTGGAAGAATGCGTCAGCATTTGTCAGGTGAAGTGCATGGGGAATGGCTTATTCAGGAAGCTGAAACAGGAAGTAACAAAATGAAAAGAGAGAACCAAGGCAATTCCTTCAAATGGTGGCTGCTGATAGGCAAGAAAGAAGCGGCTCAAGGGGCTGAGAGCTATGAAGAGAAGAATTTAAGATCAAGGGCGGGAATAGTCTGAGTAGCTTGTAAACAGGAAAATGTGAAGCGGTGGAGCTGAAGAAACTGAAGAAATGGAGAGAGAGAGAGAGAAGGCGTGGCCAACATGGTCTACTGACACAGGAGACGGAGCCCAGTGGAAAGTACTGACCTGAGTATCTGAGCTGAATGTGCGTGAGCTGGGAGAGGATACACAGATCAGGAAAAGGTGGAGTAGGGTGAGTGCCCTATGGCCTCTATTTCCCAGTACTGAAGGGGCGAAGGCGACCTGCAGGGAGTGGCAGGACTGGGGTTGGGTGCAGGAATTGAGAAGGGCAGAGGTCTGGAATAGTCCTAGGGGAGAAAGGGAAGGTCACAGGAGGGCTCGGTGATACTGGTGACAGCCACGGGTGGCACCTGTGCCCTGGCAATGGTGCCCGACCGCCTTGGCATGCAGTGTTTTCAGCAGTTGCTTGAGACCCAGCACAGATGTGGAGGAAGCAGCCGGTTGCATTACCCGTGAGTGGCTTTGGCAGGGCAGGAGTGGAGCCAGGAGGACACAATCCCACCATGGCTCAGTAGTCCTGGGGCAGGACTTCCTGTAAAATGATGAGGCCTCGTGCCTGGCACATATTAAGTGCCCGATACATGTTGGGGTGCAGTGGTGCCTCTTCACTACGCTGTTGTGTGGTGAAGAGCCATCGCGGCACCTCCGGCATCTGCTTGCATCTGGTCCTCAGTCTCCACATCAGTCTGGGAGCTTCTCTGGAGCCAGGTCCATTCGCATTGTCCTCAGGGCCCCCACAAGCTGGGCAGGGAGTCAGGCAAACAAATGCTTATTGGAAGGACACATGAAGGAGGAGTTGGGGTACATGTCAAGTGACCCAGAGATGGTCTCTGAGGGCAGAAAAGTTCCCCAAGCTCCTGACCCATCCCTCACACCCATAGGCAGGCATAGGCCACTTTGTGGTCAGCCAGCAGAATCTGTCCGCACACCCTTTGAACACAGTGTGGAGGCCCTGGAGTGGGAGACGGGGCAGAGCCATCCTTCTGGCCTCCACCTGACCCCTGCCTTTGCGCTGGGCTGATTTGCTTGGGTCAGCTGTCAGAATAGACCTGGTCCCGGGACCACACTGAGATGAGGGCAGCAGGTTCCCAGGAGCACGTGTTTCTCTGCTCACCAAAGGCCATCCTACACCTGGACTGTCATTCCTGCTGCCCCCACGGCGTCTCCCTGCCCCCACCCTCTGCAGAAGCCCCGTGTTCTGCAGGCCCCGCACCTGCAAATGCCCTCCTGTCTCTGCTAGGGAAGGGATCTTGTTTTTCAAAATGCCCTTGGACACTGTAGCCCACAAAAGCAGCTCATTTCCACACTAGCCGTGTCCTGACAGGCGAGCCTGGGCGCATTCTGTCTCTCTCTCTGTCTCTCCCTCCAGCCCAATATGTCAGGGCAATTTGTCCCCTCACAGAGGGACCATCAAGCAATATTTCAACACGTGTAACCAGACTGCCTGTCCCTGTGGTCTCTGTGCTAAGCAAGGGCAGTCATAAAAGCCGCATGTGACCAGCCCTGGCCTTGTCCACCACTAGCTCGTCCAAAAGCTCTGCCTTCCACTCTGTCAGCACCAGCCCCCTTCACTCTGGGTGCATCATCTTTGCAGGAGGACCCGGCTGGGGGGCGGGGTAGTGCACAGGCAGCAGACAAATGCACAGGGCTGCGGGAGCTCGGCTGTGTGTCTTGGCCTCGCCACTCATAGCTTGGGACCTGTGTGTGCCACTGACCTGGCAGACTCTCCATTTCCCCATCAGCAAAAGGGGACATGACAGTGCCTATCTCCTCTGGGGGATTCAGAGAAAGGGCACAGGGATCATCAGCACCATGGTCAAGAAACAAAGGCTCTGGTGATGGGGAGATGATGCTTTCTCGTCTCGTCCTCACAGCAGCTGGAAGGCGGGTGTCCTCACCTCCAGTTTGGGACACGGACGACCTGACTGTTGGTGAGATTAGCTGTGGAACCCAGGGCACACTATTTAGTGACAAGAGTTGCTGAGACTTTAGCATGAGGTGTGCAGCCCAAAGCCCAGCTGGACAGTAGGGTGCATCCCTGGGGGGCACCTGGCTCCTCGGGTCAGCTGCTGGGAGCCAAACAGGTGAGGCATGGTGGCAACATGCGCCATTCAAACATAGCCAGAGAACCACAGATTCTCTGTGATTGCTGCCCTAAAGAAATGTCTTATTCATGCAGCCACAAGGAAGACACAGCTAGAAATCAGGCCCCAAATCTAATCTGATGAGTTGCAGAATTATACTACAAGTTGAACTCACAACCTTGTCCTTGTATCCAGCTTCTGGAGCCAGGGGTCTCCTCTTATCACTAAACCATGAACTGCTCCAGGCCCTGTCCTGAGCCCTCACTATCTTATTTCTCTCTGTGGGGTGCTGCTCAGCACGGTGCCCACAGAGCCCCATGGCCTTGCACATGCGGCATCCTTGGAATTGTGAGAGCAGAGCTCCCGGGACCGCAGCGGGGCAGTAGCTGAGCGAGAAACATGGAGAAGTCACAGCCATAGCGCCCATCAGCAGATGGCCATCCCTGTGAGGAATCCGGACCAGGTTCCCCATATGTCAGCACCAGCAGGACAGAGGCATTCCCACACCTCTCTCATCCCACACCCCACCCATGCCCCATCCTGTGCCCTCCTGGTTCTGAGCTCTGGAGACAAAAGTGCCCAGAGCAGAGGGGAGCCCCCAGCCCCAGGCCACCTTCCAGGCAGCACCAGAACTAGAACAGGACCCCAGGGCCCCAGACTCCCATCCCACCCCCATGGTGACACTCTGCCCCGTGTGCCCAGCAGCCCTCAAGCAGCCTCGGTCACAGCCCAGGGCGTCATCTCCAAGTATGTGCCTCCTCCATGCGGGGGTCGCTGTGTTCTCTTAAATAACTATCAAGGGGAGGATGGAATCAGGACGCCCAAGAGAAGCCCACGCCTTGTGAGATGAGGCGCTCCACCCCCGACCTTCCCTGACAGCTCTCAAACTAATTCGGAGTCATTAAGTGTTCCGTAGTTTTCTTTTATAAATGTTGCCCATGAAAATCAACAGGCATTTTCTGTACTTAATGCATATTAACTAGTCTTATAAATCTAAATAATCCCTATAAATCTAAATTAAATGCACAGCTTTAAATGTATTCAGGACACTTAATTAACAAAGCACTGGCAATAAGCATTACTAACCTGTCTACTTGGAGCCAACCTTCATTTTCACAGGATGTATTTCAGTGCCGTGTGTGGTGGGCAGGAGGGAGCGGTTTGGGAAGCTTTACTGGCAGCTGTGGGCATTTTCCATCTTCATGGCCCCCTCCAGAGCTGCCTGGGCCTCTTTGTGCCCAGCCTTTGGGTCACCTCCCTGACCAACAGGAGAAGAAGGTGGCCAGAGTGGCCTGCAGGTAAAAGCATGGGCAGGAATCAAGAGTCCTGGCTTGGCCACTGATGTGCTGTGTGACCTCAGACAAGTCACTTGCCCTCTCTGGACCTCAGTTTCCTCTTCTTCATAATAAGACAAGGACAAGGTCATCACGGGGGCCTTTCACCAGCTGTGGGGAGGGAGTTGTGGGTGTGGGGAGGTTGGTCTATGACATGTGAGCAGTGTGACCTTGGGCAAGTGACTTAACTTCTTTGTGCCTCAGTTTCCCCATCCGTACACTGAGGACAGTAACAGCACTTACCCCTCAGGGCTCTGCGATGTGCCTAATTCAGGGCCTGATAGTTGAGGCCCTGTGGGCGTCAGCTGTGGTTATTCTCCCAGGGGGGTTTGTCCTCGGCCATTGTAAAGGTCATCAGACCCAATGGAGGGTTAGAGGAGGTCCATGTTTGGACCTCTTTTCAGGTGAAGGAAACAAACCTCTCATTTTTCAAGCCACTGTTTGCCAGATTGCCTGCTGCTTGCAATTAAACACAGTTGTAACTGATGCAGACAGACCTGAGTTTAAGTCCTTACTCTGACAGACTAGCGGGGGAGCAGTGGGGCAGCAGGGACAACGTGGGACAGGACGGGAACACCAGCAGCCAGAGCTGGAGGGAAGCTGTCAGAGGATGCGGGCAGCGCTGCTCTGAGCTGCGTCCCCCCGAGGACAGAAGGTCCTGCCCAGCCCGGCCCCCCCAACCCCCAGGGCTGTTCCTCTGATGTCAGACCTGTCAGGACACAGCTGGGTCACTTGAGAGAGAGCAGCATTGGGAAGGCTCGGCCTCTAAGTGATGCCCCCTTTCCTACATGTCACTGAGCGCCCACCTGTGGGCCCAGGCCCAAGGTCTGCATCATGTCACCCTCCACTGCCGACGGCCAAACCATCACCAGCTTGCTGCGAGGCCCTCCCTCATCATGGCTGCCCCCACCTTGGTCCCAGAACTGTCAGCCACACAGGCCGTGGTGAACACCAAGACCTCCTCACAGCGCAGGCTCCACCTGCCCCCAGCGGACCCCTCACCCAGCTCTCCCTACAGCCCTCACATTCCACCTCTGCCCCATCCCCCTCTCCACCCCTCCCCCAGCCCACCCTTTCCTCCACCCCTCCCCCAGCCCACCCTTCCCTCCACCCCTCCCCCGGCCCACTGTCCACCTCATCTCTCCCCCAACCCTGCCCCGGGGCCTCCAGGTCTCCACAGGGATCTCCCTGACTGTCCCATGCCAAAAGGGGCTTCCTTCCTCTGCGCCCCACAGCCCTATGTTCCCTTCTCATCACAGACCTGACCACCTAAATGGACCACCCCTTTCTCCACTGCCTCCCCCATCTGATGGGGAGCCACCTGAGGGCGGAGGTGCCTCTCACTCACCCCTGTGGCCCCAGAACCTGCTTCAGGACTGGCCCAGTCAGAGGCTTCAGTGCACATTGACAGAGGTGTGAAGAACATCAGGCTGACAGAGTGTGGAGGGTAGCGTGTGACAGGGGTCACACTGTGTGGCCAACACCAATTGTCTCCTATCTGTTGAGGCTGTGGCATGCATTGGCAGGGATCCCCTGCTACTGGAGAGGGTAGTTCCAACTCAGCTTTGGGGGTGACTTGGTCGGTCTCATCCAACCATGGTAATCTCATCTCCTTGGCCAGGGATTGTTTGAGAATCAATGTCTTTCAGGTGTGGCTTCTAGAAAAGATGCCTTTTCCTGAATAAAAGGGATAGATTCGACTGGCACAATTCTCTTGCCCTTTGCCCAAACCCTTCCTCCTGCCTGCTATCCAGACGTGATGTCTGGAGCTGTAGCAGCTGTTTCATGACCATGAAGTGACAAACCCGAGCATAAGAAGCCATCTACTGAAGGTGGCAGAGCAGAAGGAGCCTGGGCCCTGCCTGGCATCACAAACAGCTTAGTCAGGGCCAACTATCACCCACACCTGGACCTCTTTTCAGGTGAAGGAAACAAACCTCTCATTTTTCACACCACTGTTTGCCAGATTATCGGCTGCTTGCAATTAAACACAGCTGTAACTGATGCGGACAGACCTGTTCAAGTCCTCACCCTGACAGGCTAGCGGGATGGCGTGGGTCAGACAGCTAGCCTGTGCAACCTCTCTAAGTTGCTCTAAATAAATGCAGTTGCTTTGTCTGTTAAGACAGAGTCGGTGGTCCCTACCACAAAGGTGTTAACCCTTTGTGGAAGCCCCAGAGGGAGGTCATGTCAGCAGAGGGGGCACAGTGCTGGGGTGTGGAGACCTGGGTACACTGTGAGTTTTCTTATTAAATAGGGATCCCAGACAAGTCCTTGATGTCCCTGAGCTTCGTTTCTTCCTCTTTCCTGTATGAGGGGAGGGACTGAGTCTGTCTTATTCAGTACAGGGCCTAGTACAATATTAAAAATGACTGACATTTACCAAGCGTTTGTGTGTAGACACCTATCTAAGGAACTTGAATCAATTACCTCCCTCAATTCTTGTCATATTCCTATAAGGTACTAATATTAGTATCCACCTATAAGTATTAGTATTAGCATACTAATGTTAATATAAGTATTAATGTTAAGTATTGATATTAGTATAGTATATTAGTATACTATATTAGTATATTACATTAGTATACTAAGTATTAATATTAGTATACTAATATTAATATCCACCTGTAAGTATCCACCTACTTAATTCCTATAAGTACTAATATTAATATCCATCACTTGGCAAATGTGAAAAACTGGCACAAAAAGGTCGAGTCACAGGCCCTGGGACACACAGCAGGCAAGTGGCAGAGATGAGATGGAAACCCCGGTAGTCAGATGCCAGAGCTCATACTCTTCACCACTGTGCTGGGTTGTCCTGGCACACAGTAGGTACTCAGGAAATGGCTGCTGAATAGATGAATGAATATGTTGACAGCTGTACCCCAGGACACCTGGGCTTCTAATCCAGCTCCTTCCACCCCTGCCGCGGCTTGAGGGGCTCCTGAGATCATGAATCCAGTGGGCAGTGGGCAAAGTTCCCAAGTCTAACCCACCCCAGCCCCCCACCCAGCACCTCCAACAGGCAGTTTCTGCACCAGGCTCCAGGCCTCTCACCTGCAGACTCTTTCTCAGCTCCTGCTCATTCATTCGTTCGCTCTCATGTTAACTTTTATTACTTATTGATTTTCTCCAGGCTCTCGGCTGTGTCTATTTTTATCTGCGTAAACTAAAAGAAACCATTCACTGGGAAAAATAGAGTTTAAAATTCCATGACCACAAACAGGGATCCATATTAATGGGGCCATTCCCTTTTAGGGGGCAGGAGAAGGCACCTGCCTGTCACTCAGCTGTCACTGCTGGGCTGGGAGATCCTGAGGAGGGGACTTGCATCCAGCCTCCCATGGAAGGAGCTTCGGGGGAGCCGGGCTCTGAAGGACACTCAGTGAGGGCCCTGGGTCTAGGACTAGGATGGAAATATCCTCCATGTGACCAGAAGACCTTGAATGGCCCTGGGAGCACAGGAAGGGCCACATCTGAAATGAAGGCCAAGAGGAGGCTGAGGGGGAGGCTCAGCAGGGGTCAGACAGAATGAAAGTTACAGGGAAGAAAGCTGGTGAAGCCAAGGCCAGGTCCCTATGAAGGCAGAGACTCTTAGCCAAGTGCTCACATGCGCTGGGTGTCCCTGGGGTGGGTGTCCTCTCACCCACCCCCTACACACCCTGAGAAATATGTCCAGGGGCCCAGCCAGGCAGGGTGATGAAGCTGGGAGGGAAGCAGTGGTCTGAATCCGCAGCCCCAAGCATCCTGCTTTCTTTTCCTGAGGTGGGGCCATCATGGTGGCCAACATCTGCAGAACCCCAGTGATAGTCCATGGGAGGCTGTGTCGTGGTGGAGGGAGAGCTGTGTTGGGGTGTGGAGACCTGGAGCCACCTCTGGGCTATTCAACAAGGACCTGAGCATGTCCTTCATCTCCCTGTGCTGGGTTTCCTCTCCTGTGACAGGGAGAATGGTAGAACCTGCCTCTTGGAGTGGTTAGGGGAGGGCTGGTAATGAGGTCTTGTCACACAGCCTTTCACTGCACAGTGCCTGGACCACGTGAGCTTGATGGAGGGTGGGCTGGAGCAGAGCTGTGATAACAATGATGATGATAGAGGTGGTGACAATAAACATGACGATGGCCATGTGGTGGGGGTGACCATGGTGATGGTGGTGGTAATGATGATAATGGTGGTGGTGGTGGTGGTGGTGGTTCTGATGATGGTGGTGGTGGTGACAATGATGGTAGCAGTGTTGGTGGTGGTGGTGGTGGTGATGATGGTGGTGGTGATGATGGTGACAATGATGGTGATGGTGGTGGTGGTGGTGGTG
>NW_016107354.1:12525370-12530299 GCF_001604975.1 Cebus imitator | reverse complement strand
ATGGTGGTGGTGGTGGTGGTGATGATGGTGGTGGTGGTGATGGTTGTGGCACTGAGGATGGTGATCATGGTGGTGAGTAGTAATGGAAGTGGAGTATGAAGGCGGAAAACCACAAGTGACACCTGATTCCCACCCCAATTGTCCATCCCCAGAATGCAATAGTCTCCTCCAGGGCCCTGCTCCCAGCTGCAATTCCCCTGCTTCTGTGCTGTGCTGGGTCATGCTTGACCCTCCCTGGACTATCATTTCCATAGCTGCAGGGCCTGGGTCTGTCTCAGTCCCAGGTCTATCCCAGCAGAAGGCTCAGTGCAGGACAGTTCTCTGGGTGTTCTTGGACCAACCCATCCTCCCTGCTTTCTAACTCATAGTTATCAGGAATAACTGTAGAATGTGCTGATAATACAACATCCTGAGACCCAGAGGGACTGGCCAGAATAGCTGGCTCTGCTCCACCTCCTCCAAAAATAGGATGACCTTCAGTGCTGGGGCTCAGCAAGTCCTGTTAATCCAGGGTATGAAACTCACAGTAGGAGGCTTTCCAGGGTCCCTCAGCAGCAGTGCTAGTGAGGCCTGCACCAATGAGATTCCACTCACCCTGGACAGCCTTCTTGAGCCTGGGGGGAGCAGCTCACAACAAATCCTAGGTTTCTGTTGTCCCTTGCTGCCTATCTGTAAGGAATACACCTGCTTTGTGCAATTTGTGTGTGGGTTTGTTCCGTCTCGCCAGATTCAAATTGGTAACCCGCATATAGTAAACCTGCTTCACACCCAGTACCTGGCACATGACAAGAACACACTAAAGCCTGTTTCCACTGACTTGGCAGGAGGCAGAGAAGCAGGAACCACCACCTCTGTGGTCCCCAATCCCAGATCCTCAGGCTGCTCTCCCCCTCCTGCTCCTCCATGTGTCTTCCCCATTCCTGGGTCTCAGAGGACACCAAGAGGCTTGGAAACTCCCATGACTCAGGAGCCTACTTCTCAGGGATTTGGCCTTCCAGACTCCTGCCTGCCCTGGGTTGGTGGCAGCTCATGTACCTGAGCAGCCAGAGGCCATTTGCTCCATGGCAATGTTGACCTTAACTAGTGAAAAGGCACAATTTCCCCTGCTTTCTGCACTGCATGGCAAGGGGGTGTGAGTTCAAGGGGCCTAAGAGACCTCAAGGCCCAGGAGGATCCCTCAGGGACACCCAGCATGGGTGCTCTTTGGGTGTCCTCAAGGACCCCTCAGAGAGCAGCGGACTCTGTCATCTCCAATCTTCTGGGTGACGGGCTCGCCCGAGGGTGGCCAGAAGGAGGCAGAGCTAAGAGTTCCCCTCCACCCTCCATCTAGGGCTGAGGCTCAGCCCACTCCTCTCCTGACCTCTCCAGGTTGAGTTTGCCTCTGAGTGCCCCCATCCTTGCTCTCTGCACTTGATTTCCAATAGAGACAAAGTTTGCGCTTTATAAGCGTCAATACATTCATTGAGGGAGGCCACAGTCTCTGCAGGGGCTGCCCATTCTCCCCCAGCCTGCAGTCATGGGGCAGCAATGAAAACAACAGCTCCGGGTGCAGGCAGGGAGTAGGAGGGAATCTTGCTCTGCTGAATGCCAGAGTGACTTCAGTGTTGGCTTCACCTGTTATAACTGATGGATATAAGTTAAGATGAGAACAATGGTCACACTTAGCTGCTCCCTGCTGCGGGAGGGAGTGAGGTCAATCAGCAATAGAGGTTTGAGGGGCACAGGCCCAGGGAAGCAAGGAGGCGTCTCTCAATTTATTGGTGAGAAAACTCAGATCCAGAGAGGTAAAGACTCTTGCCTGAAGTCACAGAGCACAGTGACAACAGAGCAGGGACCGGAACTCAGCTCTTCCCAGGACAGGACACTGCCCAAGTATCAACACTCCAGGTGGGGTTGGGGGGGGGGGTCACTCAGTGGGGGCTGGGCAGTAGGAGAGGTGGGAGAATGTCCAGCCATGTGCATTTCAGGAGGTCAGGGCCTGACTCCCGAGTTTCCTGCTGTATCTGCAGGCCTGGCACACAACAGGTGCTCAATACTTGTTTGTCCCCTGAAAAACCCTCAGGCCCTCTGGACTGCATGGGCTGATACAGGCCTGCACTTCCCCATGTCCTTCCTGCCCCTAGGCAGTCACATCCCCCAAGCTCCTGACTCTATCCCTTCGCAAATTGCCATGCCTCAAGTGTACATGCTCCTCCAAAATTCATACGGTGAAACCTAATCTCCAAGGTGACGGTGTTAGAAGGTGGGGCTGTTGGGAGGTGACCAGGTCATGAGGGCCCCACCCTCAGGAATGGAATTGACACCCTTTGTAAAAGAGGCTTCTGAGATCTGTTTTCCCACTTCTGTCCCTTCAACCAAGTGAAGACGCAGCGTTTGTCCCGTCCATAGAACACAGCAACAAGGAATCATCTTGAAAGAAGAGAGCACATCTGGCACCAAAGTCCGCCTGTGCCTTAACCTTGGACTTCCCAGCCTAAAGAACTGTGAGAAACAAGTTTCCATTCTTTATATATGGCCCAGTCTATGGTCTTGTTACAGCAGCACAAAAGGATTAACACAGAAATCCATCTGAGTTTAAATAAATAAACACATGTCTGCAATAAAAGCACACTGCTTGTTTTCCTCCACTTTTCTCTTGGGTCCAAGCTCTGTCCCTGCTTTCCCATCCCTTCAAATCTCCAGCCCTCTGCATCTTCCCTCTGCCCTCGCTGCAGGACAGAGGGCCCCACCTCTTTTGGGAAATGAAGGGATGATCGAAGGCCCAATAATTGGAGAAGGATGCTTGCCTCCAAGGAGACAGAGTAGCTCAGCAGAGATTCACCTGGCTGAGTTGGCGGACGAGGACTGAGCTTGGAAATTCAAGCACATGCATGTTTTCAAGGGTCACTGAGACCTGCTTGGTGACGTTAGTGACCCATCCAGAGGGCAGAGCCCAGACACAGCAGATGCAGGGAAGCCACAGGCTCTGAGACCAGATGGCAGTGGCCTGGACTCTGGCTCTCCTGCTTGATGCTTGCTTCTGGGCCCCAGCCTCCCATCTGTACATCAGGGACAGGGCCCGCCTTGCAGGGCTGCTGAGCATATCCATGATAAACCAGCAAAGCCCCCAGCTCAGAACAGGTGCTCCCATGGTCACTGTAGGTGGTACAGCTGCATGGGAAGCTCTTGGAATATGAAGGCTTTGGGAATTATCAACAGAGAGGTGATCATTGAAATCTCAGGGTGAAGGAGGCCCCCAGGGAGTGTGTGTGGGAGGAGGAGAGACGAAGGGAAAGCAGCACCAGGGGAGTCCTGGAACCCCTTCCTTGATTCTGCTCATGGACTCCTGGACTCCTCTGAAGTCAGAAAGAGGGACTGAACTCTGGCCACAGCAGGAGAGTGAAATGTTAGACACAGAGAAGAACTTTCTCACCATGACAGAGACAGAATGTAGCAGTTGATGTGACCATGGGCAAGTGACTTGGCCTCTCCCTGCCACAGTTTCCTCATATGTAAAATGTAGACAACAGGTGTGTCTGTCTCACCACTGTCAAGAGGGTTAAATGAGATAATCCATGCAAAGTGCTGTGCTCAGCACAAAATACTGAGTGAAGAAGTCATAGTGATGATGAGGGTAGTGGTGATGGAGGCAATGACTGCAATGATTAATATCTCATGATTGCTCCAGGTAGGGTGGGATCAAATCCCCACACACTCAGAATTGGTTTAGATGTGGAATCTGATGATGTCACACACTCACCAAGAGGAAGGAAAAGATGCATTACACACATAATGAGGCTTCCAAGAAAAGCAAGGCATGTACCCAAACCGTCCATTTGGCTTGAGCAAAAAGAGAGGCAAATGGCTATGGTTTTCATTGTGGTTTGGGGTGAGGCCAGGATGAGAGTTCCTGAATATGGGACTTTGTTTGCCCAGTTTGAATTTCCCTGCCAAGGGAGGGAGTATGGGCCTTCTTATCAGTTTGACCAAATGTGAAACAAAAAAGGAAAAGAAGAGGAGCGTGAGCTGAGAGTCATCTGCAGTGCAACATCAGACATAGAGTTGGACTCTATTACAATAGTGATGATGGTAATAATGATGGTGGTGGTGGTGGTGATAGTGGTGATGATGATGATGGTGATGATGATGGTGATGATATGATGGTGATCATGATGATGATGGTGATGGTGATGATGGTGATGATGGTGATGGTGATGGTGATGATGATGGTGATGGTGATGGCGATGATGATGGTGATGGTGATGATGATGGTGATGGTGATGGTGATGATGATGGTGATGGTGATGATGATGGTGGTGGTGATGGTGATGATGATGATGGTGATGATGGTGATGGTGATGGTGATGATGGTGATGGTGATGATGATGATGGTGATGGTGATGGTGATGGTGATGATGACGATGGTGATGGTGATGATGGTGATGATGATGGTGATGATGACAGTGATGGTGATGGTGATAATGATGGTAATAGTGATGGTGATGAGGAAGGTGGGTCCTGTGGCCCACCTCTCTCTTACTCCCTCCTCTGTTTTGGCCAGAGATGTCTTCACAATCCATCCCCCTGTCCCTCCCTGGGAATTTGATAAACAAACTTCTGTCTTCATCACTGTATCACTAATGTATATTTAGTGAATATTCTTAGCTGAGAGTTGTGGGGTATGTAAATCATGAAATGTGAAGGGAGGGACACAGATTTGTTCTTCAAATCCCAGAGACAAAAATTGGGGAGCTGGGAGGGGGTTGCCACTCAAGAGAGGTTGGGTAGAGGGCGGACGTCAGTCTCCTTAATCCTGAAAGGAGAAATATCATGGATGGCCTGGGTCAACCTAGGTTGTCACAGGTTATTGACAGAGGTGGATGTGTAGAGAGAAGGCCCTTGGTCGAAGCTGATGTCAAGGAAGTAGCTAGGTTTCCCAGAAGCCTCTGC
>NW_016107354.1:12517873-12525215 GCF_001604975.1 Cebus imitator | reverse complement strand
AGCCAGCACTGTTCTTTGAAGTGCCTTGATGCTACACAAAGAGAGATGGTGATATGGTTTGGCTGTGTCCCCACCCAAATCTCAACTTAAATTGTATCTCCCAGAATTCCCACATGCTGTGGAAGGGACCCAGGGGGAGGTAAGTGAATCATGGGGGCCAGTCTTTCCCATGCTATTCTCATGATAGTGAGTAAGTCTCACGAGATCTGATGGGTTCATCAGGGGTTTCCACTTTTGCTTCTTCCTCATTTTTCTCTTGCTGCCACCACCTAAGAAGTGCCTTTCACCTCCCGCCACGATTCTGAGGCCTCCGCAGCCATGTGGAACTCTAAGTCCAATTAAACCTCTTTTTCTTCCCAGTCTTGGATATGTCTTTATCAGCAGTGTGAAAACAGACCAAAACAGATGGTTTTGATTTTTTAATCTCATGGAATCCAGTCCCTGCCCTGCAGGGACACCATTAATGGAGGGGCTGGAAGAAAATTGGGTGTGGGCAGAACAAATTGAAACTTGGTCATTGCCATGTTGTTCCTCTGAGCAGCCTCAAAACATAGCAACACATCAACCTTAAAAACATCTGTGCATCAAAGGACACAATCAACAGAGTGAAAAAGCAACCTACAAAACAGGTGAAAACAGTATAAATCATAGGTCTGATAAGGACCCAAAACATATAAAGAACTCTTACAACACAATGAGAAAGCAAACAATCTGATTTTTTAACAGGCAAAGGAGTTGAATAGACATTTCTCCGAAGGAAATATACAAATAGACAATAAGTACTCAAAAAGATACTCAACATCACACATTAAGGAAATGCAAATAAAAACCACAGTAAGATATCACCCACACCCATTAGGATACCTACTATCAAAAACAAAACAGAAAACAAGTGATGGTGAGGATGTGGAGAAATTGGAACCTTGTGCGCTGTTGGTAGGAATGTACAATGGTGCAGCTTCTGTGGGAAACAGTATGGCAGTTATTCCATAATTAAAAACAGAATTAGTCTATGATCCAGCAATTTTACTTCTGTACATAAATCCAAAAGTGGGGGGGTGGGTTTTAAACACATATGTGTATATCCATATAATTTCAGTTGGGGTTCTCCAGAGAGACAGAACTGATGATAGGAGGCGTCAGGAGACATATGATAAGACTTATTAGGGGAACTAGCTAACTCCATTATGAAGACTGAGCAGCCCACCATAGGCCTTGTGTAAGCTGGAGACCCAGGGAAGCCAGTAGTGTGGCTCAGCCCAATCTGAAGATCTCAGAACCAGGGAAGCCAATGGACTCTCAGCCTGAGAGCCAGGGAGCTGCTGGTGAGGAGTTCAAAGATCAGAAAACCTGCAGCTCTGATGTCTTAGGGCAGGAGAAGGGTAGAAGAAGCAAGACTTTGCTCTTCCTCTGCCTGTTTGCTGCATTAGTCCCCCAGTTGAATGAATGGTGCCTGTCCACACTGAGCGTTGGGCCTTACCCGCTCAGTCCACTGACTCACACGTCAATCTCCTCACAGACACACCTGGGGCAGCCCAATCCTTTCAATCAAATGCCAAACCTCCCGGGTTTCCACTGGAGCACAAGACAGATGGGCTCAGCACTCTCTAACTCCAACCAAAACGGAAGTCCCTTCCCAGGCTTCTGGTGCAAAGCAGCCCTCCAGGTGGGCATTTAAGAATAATTAATACTTATATGTAAAATGGGTAACTGTCTGGGTATCCCTTAACCCAGTCAAGTTGACATCCAAATCAACCATCACACATACTAACTGCAGCATTATTCACAACACAGAAGGTGGAGGCAACTTGAGTGTCCATGGATGGATGAACAGTTAAACAAAATTTGGCATGTACACACAATGGAATATTATTCAACCTAAAATAGGAAAAAATTCTGACACAAACTACAAAATGAATAAAACGATTCTGCACCCAGTTCTCCAGCCACTGTTCCAAGTAGCTTCCAGAAAACATTTACCAGGAGCCACATTTACATCAGCACTCATATTCCTGGACCAAGACCCAGAGGGCTTCAGGCCAGTCATTCCGGCTTGGCATTTGAGGGCCCCTTCCCATGGTGCTCTGCATACTCCCAGCATCCTCCACTCCCCCTGGCCCCTGAAAACATGGGCCCCTCCTCTCCCCTTCACTTCCTATCCAGACCTCGTTTTACATCCCAGGGCTTCCTTCCCATCTGTCATAAGCGGCGCTTCCTTCGGCACATCCTCCACATCCCACAGCTGCCTGCCGCACTCTGGCAGGGAGAGAGGGCTGTGGGCTCCCAGCCCAGACCCCGTGATCACCCACAGCCAGCGACACACACTTCAGGCAGACACTCAGGAGCAGCTATGTTCCCATTCACCCACCCCTTCTTCCTAGCACAGATTACATGCTCCACCTTGATGACCTTGATCTGATGAGGCTTTACCAATGTCTTCCTCTCTCCCCACGATGTTGGAAAGGATGATGATCTGTAGGTCAAAGTCCTTGGTTCTACTGTTCACAGGCTATGAGACCCCGGGCAATCGAGTCCCCTCTCCAAGCTGCGGCTTCCTCATTTGTAAAATGAAGACACAAGTAATGAATCCTAGTGTGTATGACATCGGAATAGAATTACTAAGCAAAGTCCTGGACTCTTAGAAAGGGCTCAATAACTATTCACAATAAAGGCTTCTTCTCTCCTTCTTTGATTTCAGTGAACTAGGAAGAGAGTAAGTTTTGACATCAGAAAGTCCTGGGCATGAATCTTTGATCCAGCACTTAGCAGCTATGTAAACTTGGACAAGCTGCTTAACTTCTCTGAACTTGTTTCCTCTTTCTTTAAAACAAACAAAAATGGATTCTCCCCTCACTGAGTTGTTTCAGTGAATATTAAATGAGTTACAGCAAGCCAAGGACCAGCAAGCCAGCACAGTGCCCGTAGCGTAGTAGGTGCTCCACACAGGCCACCTAATTCCTCCCACCAGGTCCCCCTCCCTGCGTCCTCTGTGCAGACAAGCTAGGTCAATACCACGTAAAACACCACATTGACCCCACTTGACCTTTCTCTTCTGTTCCTGCCCTGCTGGCCACTCTGAGTAGATGTAACAGCAGAAATGACTGTTTCTGCAGAAAATGATTGTGATGAAGCCTGAGCACAATGATTCAGAGACCACAGGAGTTGCTGCCAACACAGGCACTTACAGGAACAGGGTCTCTGGGGAGCCTCCTGGAATCTTGGGGCAGGGAAGAACCTTCTCTGTCATTAGGTCCCATGCCATGACTCTCTGAACGTGTCTCTGAAGCAGTGACTCTCTCGAGGGTCATCTCATGCTTAGCTCCCTGCAAGAACAGGGGAGGTAAAGAACATGGCTGTGGTCTCAGACAGACCCCAACTCCAGTCCCAGCCCCCCACCTACCTGCTGAGTGTCCTTGGTAAATCTTTTCCCCTCTTGGGCACAGCTTCCTTGCCTTTCATAGCAATATGAATGGCAGCCACCTCCGGGTTATGGTGAGAACCAGATGGCTCAGCTCATAGAAAATGCTCAGGGCCTGGCACCCACAGGTGTTAATAAATGGTAACAATTACTATTGTGATTTAAGTCCAGCCTTCCTCCGCTACTAGCTGTGTGGCCATGGGTCATCCCTCATGTGTTATGAGACTCTGTTTCACAATCTCAAAAAAGGGAATGGAAATTCTTACCCACAAGGCAATGGGACTTAAAGCACCTTGTACAGGGCTTGGCACAGAGCCAACATATGAGCAGCCCCTCTTCCTCCTTTCTCCCTTCTTCCTCCTGAGGCAGCCTATTATACCTGCTGGACATCTTTGAATTATAGAAGCTTCTAGAACTTATCCTCATGGGTCCTTGGCCTGCAAAGTAGAAAAGAAACCAGGCAAGTGGAATTGAGTCATACAGACACTTAAGTGAGATGGTGTTTCCAGATGGAGGAAGCAGTCTCTGAGGTCAAATGCCACTAAGATGCCAAAGGCCACGAGGACAGAGACATGGCCACAAGGAGGAGGCATAGGAAGGATATCTGTACCCTTGACAAGACAGAAATCAGACTGTAGTGGGCAAGAAATGATGTCCATCGATGATAGACTGGACAGGGAAAATGTGGCACATATACACCATGGAATATTATGCAGCCATCAAAAACGATGAGTTTGTGTCCTTTGTAGGGACATGGATGAACCTGGAAACCATCATTCTCAGCGAACTGACACAAGAGCAGATCAAACACCGCATGTTCTCACTCATAGGCGGGTGTTGAACAATGAGAACACATGGACACAGGGAGGGGAGCACTACACACTGGGGTCAGTTGGGGGGAAATAGTGGAGGGACGGTGGGGGGTGGGGAGCTGGGGAGAGATAGCAAGGGGAGAGATGCCAGATGTAGGTGATGGGGCGGAAGGCAGCAAATCACACTGCCATGTGTGTACCTATGCAACAATCTTGCATGTTCTTCACATGTACCCCAAAACCTAAAATGCAATAAAATAAATGATTGGAAAAAAAAAAAGAAATGATGGCTGTGGGGAGGAAGAATAAGGGGGCAGTTTCTGCAGGTAATTGGTTCCAGTGGAAGGGGGTAGAGAAATCAGGAGATAGTTGGAGGTACATCTGGGGTCTCTCATTTTCTTTTTGAGTTAGATATGAGAGCTGCTCACTTGGTTGGCTTCATGGAGACAATGTAGTATCAGCAAGAAGAGAGACGCTGGAGTCCCAAGTGCAAGCAGAAGGCAAGGCCTCTGCAGGGGTGGAAACGCACTCCAGGGGGTCTGGGGAGGCCGGCGGAGAAAGTGGGCCTGGCCCGACGGGCCTACTGCACCTGCCGCGCCTTCCCCACCCGTCTTTCCCTCCCATTCCACTGGGCTCCTTCTTTTCTTCCAAAAACCAGCTCAGAACTTTCCTCCTTGAGCATGTTCTCCCTCAGCCGCCTCCCTTCAGCCTTGCCTGGCAGCTGGGTGAGGGTAGAAGAAAGGCTTGGAATTAGTTCTAGACCGAGGTCTCCCTTCTCCCTTCACTAGTAATGAGGCCTTACTCAGGTCCCTTCAGAAGCTCCAGTTTTCTCGTCTGTAGAATGGGGCATTTCCCAAGCTCCTTTCCAAGCTCGAATGAAAAATCCAGTGGGAGAAGAGCTCGGCAAACAGCAAACTAGCGCCTGGGCGTGCACTGGTGGTTCCGCCCGTCTTCCTTTGCGGTGTCCGCGCTGCAAGCTGGAAGGTGCTTTGCGTTCTCCTTCCCATGTTTCATGATCTCCTTCCGTGCACAAACTGGCACCTAAGAACTGATCAGACGGCAGGGGGCAATGGAATGAGCCCACCACGTGAAAGCAGCTAGCCTGTGCTCGGGGATGGGGCACACATCCAGGCTGTGCTGACATTCAGAGAGGGGAGGAGACAGTCACTACAACCACACAGTTGGGGCGTGCTGGGGCGAGTGAAGACTTGAACCTGAGCTATTGGTACCCATGCTATGTGTGCTATTGGGGAGTCCAGGCACAGCTTTTGAATGGTGAAATTTCAGCGTCCTGGCAGCCAGGGTGGGCAGCTGTTTCGTGGCTCTGCCTCGGCCCCTCCAACAGGCCCATCACAGTTGCTTAAAGATCCAGCATATTTTTAGTTAGGATTCTGAGCCCAGGAGGGAAGCAGGAAATGATTCATTCTCTCTCTCAGCCAACGTACACAAAGGTACATTATTAATATTTACTCGGGGCTTCTCCAAAGACCACAGCAGCAAATCATAGGAGATGAGGAAATGGTAGGTGAGCTCCACCAGGCCTGCCGGCTGCCCACATGTGGGGTGCAGGGGCCTGCTGACCATGCTGCCTGCCACAGCCCCCACCCGTCCTGGGCCTAGATGGGGCCTTGAGGCTCATTCTGTCCAACCCAGAGAGGGAAGGGGGCTCCCCCACAGTGACTCAGGAAAGTCACCACAGAGGAGGAAACAGAATCTGGGAATGTGAAGGGATGGACCAAGCTGTGAGCCTCAGAGCCCTTGTCTGCAAAATGAGGAAATAAACACTGCCCAGGCAGTTTTGAAGGAAGATGTAAAAGAATGACCCACAGCAACTGGCCACGAGGAGGTGCTCCGCAAACAACATCAACGTGATTGCTAATGAGGACATGGGTGCCAGGGCCTGCCCCCATTTCCCAGCCTGCTTTGCAATGGCTCCAGGCGCCCCTTTCCTGGGAAAGCATCCGGCTCCCCAGGCTGGGCTGGGCTGGGCTAATGAAAACCAGGCTGAGAGACTATCAGTTACTCTGCGCAGGAAATGGTCCCTCTTCATCCCTTTCACAGGGGCCAGGCAGCAGCCTCTGAATCCTGCTGTTCTCCAGGAACCCCAGCCCTAGACCCCTCCCAGGCTCAGCAGCCACCCTCACCCCTTTCTGTGGCTCACTTTATGTCATCGCCTAAGGAATGGGGCCCAGATGTGGCTTTTTTTCCACCTGGCAGACACCTGCTGACAGCTTCTGTCGCTTGGCGGCTGTAACCGCAGTGCTCTCTCGCCTTTACGCCCTGCTCGGCACAGACTCCGCCTGCCTCTGCCAGGGAGTTTATTAAATAGTTTATTAAATCTCTCTGCTTTTGCTTGCAAGCCATCTCTTTTAGAGATGTAAAAATACCAAGACCCAAAGAGCCAAGGTGAACTTCCTGAAGGCCACAGAGCTAGAAAGACTAAGCTGGGAGTTTGTGGGTGACTCTGATTCGGGCTGGTGCCCCTGTCCCTGGTCCAAGTCCCTTCTGAGGTCTGGCTGCATCTGCAAAACCAGATCCTTACACCAAACTCCTCACCCCTGCAGCTGAGCAGATTCTGTCACTTGTGGCCCAAGCAGCCCTGATTCCCATGAGGAACAGGAACTTCCTGATGCTCAGAGGGGCCCATAGCCAGGTGGGCGCTGAGCTCAAGAGGGAGATCACTGAGGTCCATGGGAGGGCAGGAGTCCCGCAGTGCTGCGGCGTCCCTGGCCTCTCACCTAATTAACCTCCCCTCGCTGTGTTTTCTGCCTCCTGCTCTGTGTCCTTTCCTTCCTCACCTCCCACACCCAGCCCCTCCTGGGATCCAGTCGTCCCTCAGACATCATCTATAGCCCACTCGTGCCTGCTCATCCACAGGGCTGGCCACACTGGGGACACAGAGAGGGACAAGGCCGTGTCCCCGTCCTCAGGGAGCCGCCAGTCTGGCTGCAGAAACAGACACAGAATCACTCACAGCCCAGCCTGGTCAGTGCTGAGATGGGGGAAGACACGGGAGGAGCTGGGGGAGCCGGGGCCAGCCAGGCCCTGGACATGGAGGCGGGGAGGGCTTCTGGGAGGAGGTGGTGTCTGGGCTGAGACCTGAAGGAGAAGT
>NW_016107354.1:12500849-12516670 GCF_001604975.1 Cebus imitator | reverse complement strand
CACAAAGATGAATGATCTTTTATCACAAACCCTTGTAGTAGAGCACATCTCCCCGTGATGTTTTATCTTCTGTACAAATAAGCCCTGTACCTAGGGTGGGCAAGTTCCTCCTGTTACTTTTGGGAACACCCCGAGGCGCCTATGGAGTGGCTACTCTTTATTCCTTCACTTTCCTAATAAACTTGCTTCTGCTTTACTCTACGGACTCCCCCAACTTTTTCTTTTGTGAGGTCCAAGAACCCTCTCTTGGGGTCTGGATCAGGACCCCTATCCGTTAACAAAATGACGGCGGGGTACAGTTCTCACACTGGGTGGTTGGAGCTATGACACTGGCCTGTGACAATTCCTGCGGGGCCCAGAGAAGGTGCTGGCACCCCGGGGGGCTTCCAGAGGGTGAGGGAGGGGGCCCTGAACTGGCTTCGCAGAGTGGGTAGCATCTGAACCGGTTTGTCTGAATGGAGTAAGAGTTTGCAGGGGAAAAACACTGGGAAGGGCGTTCCAGGCAGGGGACAGGTGCCCAGAGGCATGGAGGCCGGAAAGATCAGAGGCTTTCAGAGACGGGGAGTTCTGCATGACTGAAGAGGGAGGGGAAAGGGGTGGGTTAGGCCAGGGAGCATCAGAGGTCAGATGAGGAAGGGCTTTGGGGACCTGCTTCACTAGGCATGAGGAGATGGGGTAGAAGGTGATTGTGACATTAACAGCTGCAGCTTCCCGTCTGCCAGGCACATCCTGAACACTCTAGACACTTCGTTCACTGATCTTAAGGCGAAGGCATATTATCACCGCCTCTATTTTATGGAGAAAACCGGGCAGCCAGAGGTGGTCTTGACCTAAGTCATTGGTGAGGGAGGAGGCCAGGGTGCCATCTTGGTCTTGAGCTGATGGTGCCACTGGGACACCCGCTCACTTAGAGAATAAATACCTACTGTGAGCCTGCTAAGTCTTGCTCCCTGCCCTCAGGGAGCTGACACTTCAGGGTAGGTGGATGATCCCTCTGAAGCCATGTAAACACACAGCTAAAGAAGATCATGTCAGGCAGTAAGAAACACATGAGAAAAACCCAACAGGGAGAGAGATCAAAGGACTAGGCTGTGGGTCCAAAGGAGGAACTCCACTCAAAGGCTCAACCTCCACGACATACCTGGCAGGCCTCCCCCTCTAAAGACCTCCCTCCTGCTCCTGGACGCTGCGGGGGCTTCCCTCTGGCTGAAATTCCAGAAATAAGCTAATTCCTACTTATTGATCTCTCTCTACAGACCAGTGTTTTAACTGAAAATGCCCAAGTGTGGTTTCACAGCGGCAAGGCCGTTTGGAGGAAAGATGTCCATTCTTTCACCTAATCATAAAATGCGCTTTTCCTCCTACCTCTCTGCCTCTGATGAGAGTTTCTGAAGGCCCCCCTCAGGGAAAATGCTTCTGAAGACCCCTCTTCTTTCTCAACTAGTCCCCTTCTGCTTCAAGCACTGGCTTCCAGCCATCTCCCTTGGGGATAACTCAGATTAATGAGCCAACAAAAGTCAAGTTTTGGCTTCCCCTGCCCAAGGCCAGGGGCGGGAAGGGACATCTCTGACCCCTGGAAACAGCCTTGACTTCTCTCTTCATGAGGAGTAAGGAAGAGTTTCCCTACCACATGCTATTTGGTTTCCCACAGGTCGTCCCCTGTGCTACCTATAAAATATTAGACACAGAGAATCTTCCAGCAATAAAGTCTTAGATCCTCAGACTTAGCGTCAAATTACAGACTGAGACTCTTAGAATCGTAGAAGGTTAGAAATCAAGCAAGTCAAATGGCATGAAAATAATATGGAAGTTTTAGAATTAAAAAACAAGATCTTGAAAGTCTTGGAACACTAGGATTTTGGAATGTGAAGTTGAAAGGAGCTCCTGGCTCCATCATTAACAGCTGATGGCTTAGCCTCAGTGAGGACACCGACAGAGCTGGGTTCTCATGGTGGGAAGGAAGGGGCTAGACGGAGAGACGCTCCGGAGGGGAAAGAACAATCCGTGTTCCAGCCCTCGCTCCCTGCCCCACACCTCTTTATGCTGCAGGTGCAATTGCTGGTCCCTGCTCTTCAGTTGCACTGGGCCCTCCAGACCATGTTCCTTTGCATGTGCTGTTCCTCTGCCAGGAATGTCCTTCCCAGCTGCATACCTCCTCCTCCATGCAGTCTTCTGAAGCTGCTCTCCTCCAGCCCCAACTCCACCCCACGCACCCACCTCAACCTTTATTCTTCTAAGAGCTCTTCCAGATCCAGATCTTCACACTTCTAGAAGCTTCTTCCTCCATCAAATCAAACATATCAAGATTGCACATTAAATCAATGTATGTATATAACTACGTAAGAGCCAAGGAGAGCAGAAAGTGACAAGTTGATGATGTTACATTTTGCAGAAAATTAATTAAACGTGTCAATTTTAAGGTTGCACCTTTCTGTTTGTATTTGAATCCCATAATTTTTTTTATGCCTTAAATATGTTGATAGGGCCAAAAGAGCTCTGAGGCCCTGGCACTGTGCCTGGAGCAGAGCTTCTAATGGGGAGCACATGCCTCCCTACTCCCCAAGCCCCTGTCCCAGGCTGACCCAGTGTCTCCTTCAGACCTGCACAGTAGCACATGCTGATGTGGTCACTGTCTGTCTGTATCCTTCACTGGACAAGATGGGAAACACGACTTGTTATTTCTAAATGCCACATGCTCAGCTGGCACAGAGAAGGACCCATCAAGTTCTTGAGAAAAAGCAAGCAGGTAACAAGACCTCCCGGCAGAGCAGGCCCATGGGAAACAGCAGACGTGAGTTCAGGAGTACAGGGATGGGCTTCTTAGGGCTCACTTCTCAATATGCACTGCACCAGATATCAGAGACTCCTCTCCAGGGGACGACGCTTCCTTTCCCTATGGAGAGATGGAGTCATTGAATATTGGGAGACACTATACGATGATCCAGGTGCAGGATGAGCATCGCCTCTCACTGTCATGTCAGAGTCATCTCTGCATCACAGATGCTCCAGGCAGGGACTGGACGCTGCCCTGGCCCCTGGCTTGCTCTCTGATCAGCTCTCTAAGTGGGGACACCCTTTGTCCTGTCTCTCAGCAGAGTGGGAGGCGACTGCAGGGAGCAGATGGAGCAACTCCAAACAGATTCTCCCACCTCCTCCATGGGGAAACACACATTCCAGCACAGCTTGGCTGGTCAGGCCTGGACTTGGATGTACCAAGGTCACATTATGTCTGACCCAGAAGAGTGACCCACTATCCGCACGGGCTAAGGTCCGCAGGCCTTCCTGACCTGGCCCTGTCTACCTCTCCACCCCAGTTGCTCACCACTGCTCCCACAACCACTCCACTCCTGACTCTTGACACCCCTTGAACACACCAAGCACACATCTACCTCGGGCCTTTGCACTCACTGTTCCCTTTGCCCAGAAGGCTCTTCCCCCAGATGGCCACGTGTATCACTTCCTGACCTCATCCTTGTCTCTGATGAAATGTCACCTCCTCAGAAAGGTCTCCCTGATTGCCCCATCTAAAGGAGCCCCCTTCCTTCCTCTAGGAGACCTGCAGAGCAACTGATTGAAGGCTTGGAGCCTCAGCCCAGGGCAAGTTCACAGGAAGAAAAGAGATGAGAACATGCTGAGCACCTTCTGTGAGCCCGGGTGTGGTCACAGCCACACCCACGGGCACACTGATCATCACAGCAGTCCTTTGAGGGAGGAAGTTACCATCTTCTCCCTTTTACAGATGAGGAAACTGAGAATCTGGAAGTGAAGCATCGGAGCCAGCTCCCTGTCCCTATGTACTGCCCCGGAGAGGTAGATTTGAGATCTTTGGCACCAGAGGCAGTGACGGATGCCATGGATATGGGTGAGACTCCAGAGAGTGACTGTGGACAGACAGTCGTGGGGAGCAGGATGATAATTCGAGGTGTAAGGGGAGGGTGAGCAGAGAAACCAGCAAAGCGGGAGACAGAGAGCTCAGAGACAGGTGGTATGGAGAGAGGGGCAGACAACAGCCAGTGGTGACAGTGGTCAGGGCCATCAACAGCAAAGGCAATCCATACTGGTGAGCAGCGTCAGTGTGGGCATCAGCAGTCAGTGAGGGTCAGCGCGTTCCATGTCCGTTACAGAGGTGAGTGGTGACCCATGGGGGTGAACTGTGGTCCCCAGCAGCTGATGGTCCACTGAAGGAAGCACTGGCAAGTGTCCCCTGAATGTGATCTCCAAGACAACCCTGGTAAGCTTTGCAAGAACAGCTTCCAGGCAGCTGCATGGGCAAGACCAAGGGGGAGCCTGAGAGGCCAGGAAGGGGAGGGAGTGGGGCAGGGAGTACGGGGCCCGGCGATGACCAAGAGAAGGACCACAGAACTCACGTCAGGAACGGGGACATCTTTTCTATTAAGCCACCTGGCTAGAAAGTGGGTGACATGAGGGGAGGAATGACAGCAGGACAGTAGATGAGGGCAGCAGGCACAAGAGGAGAGGTGGGAAGTAACTTGATTAGAGAGCAGCTAGTGTGATGCCCTGCCCACCCCCAGTGCTATCTGTTGATCTCGACTGAGACAGGGACAGGTGGGAAGAATTTAGCATTAGGAGCCAAGGCCACGTGGCTGGAGCCTGGTTTCACCCCTTGCTAGCCGTGTGACCTTCCTTAACTTCTTAGGTCCTCATTTTTCTCATCTGTAAAACGGGACCCAGGATGCTCACACGTCCAGCAAAGGGTAGCTATGAGGATTAAATGAGATAACTCAAGGGAATGTCTGACTTAGCTCAATGCCTACTGAAATGGTCAAGAACACAGGCTTTGGAATAAATGTCACTTTCTGGATGAGGTGACCATCCTTAGGCCCAAGGCCTCAGTTTTCTCGCATGCAAAATGAAGACGTTGACTGTGCCTAATTGGGGAGTTGTTTTTAATGAAGCAATTCTGTGAAGTACTTGGCACAGCACCCAATGCAGAGAAAACGCTCAATAAATGGTAAACAGCAGCAGCAATAGTGAATGGGACTCCCTTCCGTCTCTACTCTAGGTGGGTTTTTTCTGCTGCCTTCATCTTCCCAGGTCTAGTGCCTCTATAGGTGGGGACTCATGAGCTCAGCATCCTGGGGTCTTAGAGATGGCAGAAAGCCCAGAAATCATCTCTCTACTCTAGATATTTCACGGCAAGATGGAGAATCAGACAGAGAGAGGCGGTCACAGAGAGGATAATGGTAGGTCCAAGAGAAGGACTTGGGAACACGTGGTCCAAGGCCAAGGCCGCGTCTCCCACAGCTCCCTGTGTGGGCTGGGGCCAAGGACTTTTGACCCGGCCTACCCTCTCAAGTGGACCCGAGAACCAAACCAAAACCCAATATTTGCAGTGGCTGCTGTGTCCCAAACGGTCTCCGCATGAGCCCTGGCTCTGAACAGTGTGTGCGTCTCCCCGTCTCAACTTTCAGTGAGGCAGGTGCCATTATCATCTATCTCTCCTTGCAGAGGAGGCCATCGGTGAGGCTCAGAGAAAGACCAATCAAAAAGCACCCACCGGCATGGCAGAGCCAGGAGTCCATCCCAGGCAGTTTAGGGCTAGAGCCGCAAGCCACCCCTGTTCTATGAGCCCCAGGCAGAGAGAAAAGGAGGCAAGGGAGTAGGAGAAGAGAGGAGAGAGGCTCCTTCCCTTGGATGTCTGGGGGAGATCCGGGCCGTGGTCGGACACTCAGCACATCCTGTGGGTTCTTCTGTTCGGACGGCCTGACCCTCTGTGGGGAGCATCGTGGCTTGGGCTTGACAAGCCAGATGTGCCTTAGCCCTGAGCAAACCCGCTGTCCCCGGGGGCCTAGGGAAGGCAAAATGCTCCACAGACCGAGCTGAGTGCAGCAAGAACAGGACAGAAAACACCACCAGATGCAGCTGGCTGAGGCCCAGCGCCACCACGTCCTGACAGCGCAAATGTGGGCAAAGCTCTCCCTCCCCTGAGCCCCAGCTTCTGCATCTGCAAAATGGACACAGTGTCTAACCACCACTTTGTAATATTGTTGGGGAATTTAAATAAAATGAGACAGAGGATAAAATTGGTGCTCAGAGGTGTTAAGACAGGTGCCCGGGGCTGGCATAGCTGGTAAGCGGTGAAGCCAGAACACAGGTTTCACTGTCCTCTGTTTTAATCTTCGCTCTCTCACTTACAAGCCATGGGGCCAGTGATTTTACCTTCTTCTTTTGAGACAGAGTGTTGCTCTGTCACCCAGGCTGGAGTGCACTGGCATGATCTTGGCTCACTGCAACCTCTGCCTCCCAGGTTCAAGCGATTCTCCTGCCTCAGCCTCCTGAGTAGCTTGGACTACAGGTGCACACTACCATGCCCAGTTAATTTTTGTATTTTTAGTAGAGACCGGGTTTCGCCATGTTGGTCAGGCTGGTCTCGAACTCCTGACCTCAGGTGATGCACCCGCCTTGGCCTCCCACAGTGCTGGGATTACAGGCATGAGCCAGCCTGATTTTACCTTCTAAGGCTCAGTTTTCTCATCTGTGAAATGTAGATAATGGTACTCTTTTGCAGGTTTTCGGTATTTGCAATCTTGTGTTTAAATTGTCTGCTACCCAGAAACATTCATGACCTGGTAGTTAAGATGACGGTGATGATAATAAACAGGCTGGTTTGAGCAGAAATAACAGCGAGAAGAGCGTTGATTAAGGGAAGACCCTGTCCCCTCCAGGAGAAGGAATGGGCTGATTACCTACTGCTGCTCCCACCGCCCATCCCTCTTCTTCCTGCCACCCCTCACCACCAGCTCTAGGAAGCTCATGAGAGACACTTGTGGGGAGGGTGGCAGACTTCCCCTGTGAACACTGGCTGCTATTCTTCCCCACATAGAAGATTCGTCAGTCATCACAGGCATAAGAAGGATGACTGGTTCTGCTCTCCCATAGAGGTGGGGGCTGGAGAGAGGAGAACGGGCAGGGTGGGGTAGGTACAGGCAGATGGATGGCAGGTGGGGCTTGGCCCCTCCGGCTTGTTAGCAGGTGACCCCGCAGCAGTCCTGCTGTGAGTCCAGGCTCTTTCTCGATCTAATTAGCCTTGCTGAGAATTAAACTACGCAGCCCTGAAGTGAGTTTGCTCCCCCAAGAGCATTCCAGAACTAATACTGATTAAATATGAAACAGTTCCTCCCTTCAGGGCCAAGTCTAGAAGGCACAAATCAGAAATGGGAGCTGTAATTACTGGCTCTGATTTTGCAGTATGCATTTTTAAACAATAGAATAGAATAGGGTAGAATAGAATAGAATAGAATAGAAAAAGATAGAATGAGTAGAATAGATAGAATCCAATCTTCCCATCCCACAAGTAAAAACAACTATTTATTCTGCTCTATTGAAAGGAGCATGAGCTTTTGTATTCTTTGCTCCTTCCCATTGTTATCATTCTGCTTTTTCAACTGAGTGACTTGCTGTGTACCTACTATGTGCCGGGCATATACAAATGCAAGGGTAAGAAATAAACAAGTCAGACTAGGTGCCCCCTCTTCTGGGGCTAACAGTCAAGAGAGGAATGTGACTCTTCAAAAAAAAAAAGTCCCAACAGATGAGTCCAGCTCACCTGAGGATGGGCTGAGTATTCCATGCCCGAGAAGATGCTGAGAGGGACTAACTCAACTATGGGATGGTTGAGTGTCTTCGGGGCTGAGATTTAAATTGAGACCTGAATGACTTTTGCACTTGTTCCATCTGCCTGGAATGCTCCTCCTCAGACATCCACAGGGCTCCCCACTTAACTCCTTCAAGTCTGCGAAAACGTCTGTGTTAACTGCAACTCCCAACATTCCTGGGCCCATTCCCTGCTTTTTTCTCCACTGCAGTCATCCCTGTGTTACTATTACATTTACTCTAGATGTTTATGGCCCATCTCTGCCTATTAGAAGTTAAGCTTTCTGAGGCTGGACATTGTTGTTTGTCTCTGTTGCAGACCCAGCACCTGGCACAGAGCAGGGACTCATTAAATGAGTCCCTCATTAAATTTCTCTTCAAAGCATCAGTATGTCAGTATGTTCAGTTCTTTGTCCTTCATTTTAAAGTTTAACTTCTTATAGTTTCAGTAAACAACCTTCTCCAGCAGTGCTAATCAGTAGTTCACGTCTATTCTCCTGGTCACCTGCTCTGTTCTGACTCATCCCAATCACCTGCTCTGGTCACCTGCTCTGACCTAGTCACCCCTGGCTACCTGCTCTCACCTGCTCTAACCATATTTCCCACCAAGTTAACCACCTTGCCACGCCACTTCATACCCCTGCTCTCTTTAAAATAGCCAATCAGAAGTAGTCTATACTGTGCGGTCTGGCCCTAGCCAATAGGGGAACGACACAGCAGGTGGAGATGACCTCCACCTCCCTCAGGGATAAGAAACGCTTCCCCTCCCCTGTTCAGGTGTGCACTCGCCATTGTTCCATCTGTGAACTGCACTCTTCTATAGAAGCAAATTGCGTTGCTGAGGAAATTTATATTCAATACCACTTCTTTTGCAGCACCAAAATTTTTACTTACAACATTAAATATATGCTGAATGACTGAATAACCTCATTAGTCAAGCTTTGCTTGGTTTTGTTTTTTAAGAGACAAGGTGTCACTCTGCAGCCCAGGCGGGAGTCACGCTATGAAGCACAGGTCTTATCCTTAGAGAAAGAGAAGCGATCCCAGGATCTTAAGGAGGTGTGTGGCCAAGCCTGGTTTAGAAAGATCTTGCTGCATGAACTGCAGGAGACAAGAGGTCCCTCAGGAGTGTGCTGAAGGAGGTGTGGACCAGAGTTGTGATGGGGGAGATGCCTGGAATGGAATGGAAGGAGGAATAAGGAAAAACGACGTTACCCTGGGTGTCTTAGTGCCCAGTGGGCCCAGTGGGTTTTGGAAACATGGGGCAGGGGATCCAGAGTGAAAGCCCATGTTGCTAACCACCCAGGAAGGGAGGTGGCAGAGTAGCCTCCAGGGCACAGAGTGGTTCAGATGTAGTCTGACTGCAACAGAGCAGCCTGTGGCCATCCAGACCCCACAACAGAGCCCAGAGATAACCAACAGGGTGAGGATTGAACCAGAAAGGGGGAGGCAGGAGATGAATGATGTATTAGGCCTCATAGGACACACACTTCCTCCCTGTGCTAAAGTCTCGCTGATTTTCATCAAAAACAAGCAGGAGAGATGAGGATGCTTGGATTTGTAATGAGCTGCAACACATCACCTGGTGACAGCTCTCACAGCCCGGCTGATTGGCTCAGACCCAGCCAGTGGAAGGAGGCCAGCTGTCATGATCTGGGCCCCGCCAAGGCCTATAACAACACTTGCCCTTGGTGGGAAAGCCAGCCCTCGGGAGCCAGGGTCAGGGTGGGGCTCAGTCCCAGCCGGAGGGCTCTGGTTGCCATGGAAACAGGTGGTTGGGAAAGGGCTGGCCGGGAAAGGGCTGGCCCTGAGGCTCCAGTGTCCGGAGCAAGGTCAGCCTGAGCCCAGGTAGCCTCAGCCCCTGGGTTCCATGACCACAGTTCCCACCGTGCAGGTAGAAGCGACCGGTCCCTTCACATCCCCCAGGGCAGAGGACTCAGGGTCCCCCTGAAGCGGCCTTCATTCACCATCAAGGTCCTGCCCACCGAGATGAGCAGAGCCCAGGCTCAGCTGGGCGCCTTTGGGTTTAGAGACCTCAGCTGCTGGGGCTGAAAATGGAGGCCTCTGAGGCGAGCCGAGAAGGAACCAGGACTGAGCTTGTGATGGTTTAGTGGCTTCTGGCTGCATCTGCTCCTTTTCTGGGGAGAGCTGGGGCTCTGAGGGGTGGGCAGTGCCCCCACAGTCCCCCAGGTTAGCTTCTCCCTGGTCTCCAAAGCCCCCAACCCTGGCCAAGCCTTTAGGGCCTTCTGCCGTGTCCTGCCTTCCTTCTGGGCAGGCCGATTCCAGCTTGGCCATGTCCATCTCGACCAGGGTCTTCTGGCTCCCTGAGTGACAGCCAAGGCTCAGCTCCTGTGAGACCACCCCAGCCCTGCCCTGCTCCTCCACTCCCTCCCTGCGGCTGGATCTGGGAACACCAAGGCTGAGAGCCTCCTGTGGGGAGGTGGGGAATGACCAGCATTTTGTGCATAGTTTGGGTTTTTCACAGAGGACATTTTTGGTGCCCAGAGGGGAGATGCAGGGACAGTCACAGCACAAAGTCCTTCCAGTCAGCACTGGGTATGGACACCACCCCAAGACCTGTGAGAGCCACCAAAGGGGGTAAGACCCAGAAGCAATATGACCATCCTGTATGTGGGCCGATTGCTCTATTTAGTGGCTGATCCAACTGTCCCCAGCATTTGTGCACCCAAAGCAACAGAACTCACGGAGGCCCACAGACCAGCAAACTAAACATGAAATTATACATCAAGCTAACCAAGTGTGAAATAAAATAAGCTCTATCCTCCTACCTTAACAAATCCTCCAGCTCCTCATTGGCGTGTGGGAGCAGAGAAAGCTGGCCTTGTCTCCTGACCCCTGACCTGGCCTAGGGCAAGCCCCCCCCTCACCTCCCCTCCTGCAGCCCAGCTCCACCCCACAGGCTCACTTGCGTGTGACACCCCACCCTGCAGGTCCACGCTCTGTCCATACGTCCTCACACACAGCTGCACGTCGAAGTCTACATGTGGGCACACTGGCAGGGAAGAAGCCACGTGGGGCCTGGGAGCAGGAAGGGATCCTGGGGCTGGGGAATCAGGAGCTGGAGCAGGCCCTCCTAAACCCAGGCCCCCCTCACTCAGGTCTCAGGGTGTGCAGGGTAGATGGATTGTAGGACAGGTAGGGCAGAGGGACGAGTAGAAGGGCCTGAGGATGTTTTGGCCAGAGACGACCAGGGTCTGAGACACAGCAGGGGAGGAGGGATTCCAGAAGGTGTAAGGTGTTGAAACTGGCAGGACTGGACAGTGCCCCAGGTGTGGGGAGAGGGTGAGTCGGGAATAACTGCTTGTCTCTGATTAGGGTGAGCAGGGGCTGCGGGGCACAAGGCTGAGGAACAGTTTGATGGGAAGGTGAAGGTTCAGTTCTGAAGGTGTCCAGTGGAAACAGGTCATGGGCTGCCAGTTGGAGGAGGCCATGGGAGGGGAGGACAGCAGCTGCAGGAGTCCCAGACGGAAAGGTCCAGGAGGCAGGGCGGCCCGTTCAGCTCCGTACTGCATGGGCAGCATTTAGGACATGCAGGCACTTCAGAGGCCCCAATAAAGACCATGACTCCAGCCAGGCACGGTGGCTCACACCTGTAATCCCAGCACTTTGGGAGGCCGAGGCGGGTGGATCACTAGGTCAGGAGTTTGAGACCACCAGTCTGACCAATATGATGAAACCCCGTCTCTACTAAAAATACAAAAATTAGCCAGGCATGGTGGTGCGTGCCTGTAATCCCAGCTACTCAGGAGGCTGAGCCGGGAGAATCACTTGAACCTGGGAGGCAGGGATTACGCTACTGCCCTCCAGCCTGGGCAACAGAGTGAGACTCTGTCTCAAAAATAAAAAATTAAAAAAGACCATGGCTCAGGAAGAGCTTCGACAGGAGACAGTGATCTGGAAGTAGACAGCGGGTGGACCCATGGATGTGGAGGAACACACACGGAAGGAAAAGAGAGGAAATGAAGGCCCTGGGGAGAGCCAGGGTGCCCATGCTGGCTTCAGCACGGCTGGGTCTGCAGAGCTGACTTGCCTCCTGGCTACAGATAGGGGCCAAGGAAGGGAGAGAGCTGGGCTGGCCGCCACCCCCTTCCAAGCACTGACCCTGCCCACTAGTTAGGTGGCCCAATTAGTGTCCTCCTCTGATCAATCAGATCCATACGTCTCCTTCTTTGGGGCACATGGAGGGGTCTCAGAAGGACACCAGAGGTGGGTCTGGCATGAGGCAAAGGGAGGACGTTTCTTCCCCAACAATAATGGTCAGACTGTGCTAACTGCAGGAAGAGTCATTTAAACAAAGTCTGCTGGGAATACAAAGGCAAAGGACATTCATTTCAACTGGCAGGTGAAGCAAGCCTCATGGAGGGTCTGCCTTTGACTTTCGCCTTGAAACTGGCATAAGAGCTCCATAGACAAAGAAGCGGACCAGTAGGGAGGGTGGGAGGCACAGAACACCACAAGCTGAGGGTGTGTACAGGGCACAAGTCAGAAACGATGCAACACCCTAGTGTGCTTAGGACAAAGGGTGCAGCGGATGAGGCTGGAGTCAGGAAAAGGGAACTCAAGAGACGCACCAAGGGCCTGCAGGGAATAGAGACGGAAGGTTCCAAGTGGAACGAGAGATAGAGATAAATGTCACCCGTGGCTGGGACAGGCGTCACTGATGGAGGGATGGGTTTGTAATGTGAATCATGAAATCACACAGCGTTAGAATTCTGAGGGGCCTTAGATGAGAAGAATTACAAAATCATCATTTCTTAAAGCCTTAGAATCTTAGGGAATCTTATAATCTTAGGGTAATTGAATCAGTGGATCTCAGAGCCTTAGGTTTTTAAAACGACAGCAATTTTGCATGTTAGATTGCTCAAGGGTGTCACACCCAGCCCCTCCTCCTCCTGAGTAGGATAATATGTACTCTGTGCTCAGCGCTTTGCACACATTACGTCCTTTTGTCTCCATGACAACCTTGGGAAGTAGCAATTATTATTTCGCCCGATTTTCCTGATGAAGAAACCGTGGCTCAGTAAGGGTAAGTGGGTTGCAGAAGGTCAAACACCTTGTAGGCAGCGTGGCCAGGACTCGGCCCAGACTTCTGGGACTCTGAAGCCCATGCTCTTAGCCTCTCTGCTGTTTGCCTCCTGTAAGCCCTCTCTGCTGAGTGCTCACCCATCCTCAGTGCACACCTCCAGCGACGGGGAGTTCATTACCCTCCCCAGGGGCACCCATCCATCCCAACTTGGGGCACAGTTCTCTCTCTCAGAGCATCCACCCATTGGCCCCAAATCTGCCTTAGGGAACCTCCCCCAGGACTCCTCAGGAGAGGAAGAAGGAGCAGCGACCAGAAGCAGAGCAGCGACTACATAGAAGAGGGGTGTTGGATGAGGAAAGCCCAGATGCAGCCCATCCCTGAAAGATGAGGGAGTTTATCCCAAGGGAGGGAAGCAACCGGAGGCATGGGGAGGAGGCCTGCTGGAAGACAAATGAGAACCAAGCCCAGAACATTGGACAATGTGGGTGAGGGATGCATTTATAATTCAGAAATACAATTCTCCAGTAGTCAGAGTTATGAGGCCTAATGAGATTGGAATTGTAAGTGCTGTGCCTTTAATTTCTTGGCTTTTTTCCCTGGAAACTTATTCTGCAAAATGTGCCTTGTGCCATCCATCCTCCCAGATGGCTTTTTAAGTGAAGCTGTTTGTTAAGTGGGAGAAGAACAGGGAGGGGAGGGGAAGGAGCAGATGGAGCCACTGCAGCCCCCCGAAACCCTGGGGAGGAGAGGAAGTGGGGAAAGCAAGTGGAAAGGTGGGGAAGGGGGAGTCCACGTGGTCCTGCAGAGTACGGCCTCCCAGGATGGGACTCTCAGGCATAGCTGAGTCTGCATAACCAGGGCCCCGTGACAGTCACTGACAGTGACTGGGCCCCAGTATGAGCACTGGGTGAGCACTTTGCAATCACTGGTCCCATACATCCTCCCACATCCCCAGGCAGCAGGTACCATGATGGTCCTAAGTCCCCAGAGAAGCTCAGAGAGCTGCAGGCATTTTCCCTCTCACAGCTGGTGAGAGGCTGACTGGGGATTGGAGCCCAGCACTGTCAGACTCCAGAGGTCTGGCTCTTAACCAGGATGTCACTCAGGGTCTCAGACTGTCAGCTGGAAAGGCCTTGAAGATCAGCCCCACTGAGGCCCCCAAGTCATCAGTTTCTCCATCTGTACAGTGGGCTGGTTAGTGTAGCTTGGTGGTTCCGAAGCCTGATTATGCATCAGAATCTCTGGGGACTTTTCAATGAAAATAACAGTTGGATTCTTTTGTCATAGTCTGCATCACATCTTGGGATTTCCCGACCTCCTAAATGATTTTAGGAGGAGTCTGACAGCCCTGGGCTCCAATCCCCAGTCAGCCTCTCGCCAGCTGTGTGACCCTGGGAAAGTGCCAGCACCTCTCTGAGCTTCTCCTCTGGGGACTGAGGACAGTTACGGTACCTGCTGCCTGGGGATATGGGAGGATGTATGGGACCAGTGACTCCAAAGTTTTCACCTGGTACTCACACTGGGGCCCAGTCACTGTTAGCAACTCTCACGGGGACCCTGGTTATGTGGACTCAGCTGTGCCTGAGTCCTACCTCTGGCTGACAGAGTCAGAATCTCTGGGAATGGAGCCCAGGTATCCAAATTTTTTTAAATGTGCCACCACAAACAATATGATCTGTTGGAGAGAATATGGAGCAACGGGAACTCTCATTCATTGCTGGTGTGAATACAAAGTGGCACAGCCACTTGGGAAGACAGTTGGAAGTTTCTTACAAAGCTAAACACAGTCTTAGCATGCGATCCAGCAATCACACTCCCAGGTATTTACACAACTGATTCGAAAACTTACAAACACATAAGAACCTGCATGTGAATGCTTATAGAAGCTTTACGCATAATTGCTGAGAACTGAAAGCAAGCAGGGTATCCCTCAATAGGTGAAAGGAGAAATAAACTGTGGTACATCCACATAATGAAGTATTAATCAGTAATAAAAAAGAATGAGCAGTCAAGTCATGCAAAAAGGTGGGTGAATCTCCATGCCTATTCCTCAGGGAAAGAAGCTCATTTGAAAAGATTATATTTCTAAGCCATTTGGGAGGGGGGGAGGCAAAATTACAGAGCTAATAAGCAGACCAGTCGTTGCCAGGGGTTTGGGAAGTGGGAAAGTTTGAAGTGAAGTACAGTAATTTTGTAGCATAGTGAAACTATTATTATACTATTATAATGGTGGATAAATGGTACTATACATTTGTCAAAATCCACAGAATTTTATGACAGAGTAAATTTTAATATGAATCTTAACACACTCAATGCAGATTTTTTTAAAAAATCATTTAGACAGTCAGGAGAATCCCAGGATGTGATGTAGACTATGACAAAAGAATCTAACTGTATTACAAATGCATGAAACATCATCACTGCGACAGGAGAGATACAAGGTGCTGACCTGTGTAACTCTGAAAATGAGTGGAGCCTATACGACTAAGAACTGCACATAAGCACTGTGCTTTAGTAAGTTGTTTCCCACGGGGAAACAATTCTGAAATCACTATGCATGTAGACTAAGAGTGAACAGTTCATGCAAGGATGGCAGATGGGGGGAAGCAAGTTTCTCACTGCAAAGTGGGAGGTTACAGGCAAATAAGGCAGGGCAGGTAGAATGATCCATGTGGTAATGGATTAGAGTTGCAGACATCAGTACGAACTCATGTAACTGAATATGCATCAGACGTTTACATATATACGTATGTATAGATACGTATATTTATTTATAAATACTGTATATGTATGCAAATAAATACTGTATATGAATGCATGGGTTAGTGTACAAAAATATATTTCCTTGCTCTGTTATCTGCAAGGACTTAGAAGCAATGACACCCCAGTAGCAATGAGCACAGTTAGTACCCAAATCTTGGTTCCTAATATCTTTCTCCAGTAAGAAAAATGACTGATCCTAGGACTGGGGCAGGAAATAAACAAGATGGGCCTGGCACATCTTTTAGTGCAGAAAATCAGGACATATTCCAAAAGAAAAAAAAAATTCACAATGATGGGGGTACATCAAGGGGATACAGGAACCAGTTGAAAGTGTACTCAACAGCCAAAGCTGGAAGAATTTGAGCAAAAAAATAAATAAAGTAGTATTGGATTATAA
>NW_016107354.1:12452376-12500638 GCF_001604975.1 Cebus imitator | reverse complement strand
GCAGACAGATTCCCTTGCAGAAGAATTCCAAATCAAGCATATGTAGAATCTGTGATGCCACTTGACTCATACCTGATATTGGTAACTTGTGTTTTCTTTTCTTTTCCCTGATCAGTGTGGCAAGAGGTTTATCAATTTTATCAGTCCTCCCAAAGAGCCAGCTTTGGTTTCATTGATTTCCTCTATTGCTCTTCTCCACTGATTTCTACTCCGTTACCTTTTTCTTTTCTGCTACCTACGTGGGGTTTGATTTGCTCGTCTGTTTCTAGTTTCTTAAGGTGGAAGCTGAGGTCACTAATTTCAGGCCTTTCTTCTTTTACAATGCAAGCATTTAGTACTATAAATTTTTTACTATAAATTTGAAAACCTACGAACACATAAGAACCTGCAGGTGAATGCCTGCAGAAGCTTTATTCATAATTGCTGAGAACTGAAAGCAAGCAAGGTATCCTTCAATAGGTGAAAGGAGAAATAAATTGTGGGACATAAATTCCCCCTAAGAACTGCTTTGCAGCATCCTGCAAATTTTGATATGCTGTGTTTTCTTTTTCAGTAAAAAAAAAAAAATACTTTCTACTTTCTCTTTTGATTTCTTCTCTAACACGTGGGTTATTTAGAAGTATACTATTTGGTTTCAAAATATTTGGAGATCTTTCAGACTTCTTTATGTTACCAATTTCTAATTTAATTCTGTTGTAGTCAGAGAACATACTTTGTATGACTTGACTCCTTAAATGTATTGAGATTTGTTTTATAACCCGGAGCATGGTCTATCTCAGCATACTTAGATCTGCACCTGAAAATAATGTATACTCTGCTGCTGCAGGGTGGAGTGTTCTGTCAATGTCAATTAGGTGGAGTTGGTTGATAGTGCTGATCAAATCCTCTCTATCCTTTATGATTTTTCACTTGTTCTATCAATTACTGAGAGAGAGGTGTTGAAATCTCTGACTATGACTGTGGATTTGTCTATTTCTCCTTGCAGTCAGTTTTTGTGTTGTATATTTTGAAGTGCTATCATTAGGAGCATAAACGTTTAGGATTGTTATGTCCTCTTGATGAACTGACATGATGGCCTTCTTCATCTCTGGTAAAATTGTTTGCTCTGAAGCCAACTTCATGTGATCTTACTATAGCCAGTGCCGCTGTCTCTACCAGACATTGTGAATTTTACCTTGTCGAGTGCTGGGTTTCTTGTTTCTCTATATTCCTGAGCTTTGCTCTTATCATAGTACATTTTGTGCTGCTGGAACAGAATACCTGAGGCTGGGCAATTTATAACAAAATCAGATTTATTTCTTACAGTTCTGGAGGCTGGAAACTCCAGGATCAAAAAGCCACACCTTCAAAGGGCCTCCTTACTGCATCGTCCCAACGCAGAAGGCGAGAAGGTGAGAAGGGATGAGAGGGAGACCAAGAGATGGAACTTGCAGCCCCAAACCCTTTCTAACCAGCAGAAGGCCTCATGCCCAAACCACCTCTTCAAGGCCCCACCTCTTAGCACTGCCATATTGAGAATGGCATTTCCAACAACATGTGATCCCTGGGGACACATTTAAACCCCAGCAGTTCTGTAATTCAGTTAAGTTGCTTGGAAATGGTGGGATCTTTTTGGGTCTTGCTTTTAAGATTTTTTAAGGTGAGACCAGAGCACTTCTCAGCCAAGAATTCCTTTTTCCCTAGGTGGAGGCAAGACCCTCCCGGGTACCCTCCAGCATTCTCACCCTCTGCGGCTCTCTCCGCTCTGGCACTGTGTGTGCAAGACCCGGCCACCCTGATCTTCTGCAGCCGCAGCTCTGGGACCTCACTGGGCTCCGTCGGGTCCCTCTTCCCCACCTCACAGCCTGGAAAAGCCTCATGTCACTTGCTTCTCGTCTTGCCTTCGTTGCCTCAAGCCCAGAGTCTTGGAAACCACTGTTTCCACTGATTTTTGTCTGTTTTCCATCACCTCAGAAGGAAGTGTGAATGCAATCCCCATCACTCCATCCTGACTGCAAGAGGAAATCTCCACAGCTGGGGTTGAAAACCACAGAGCTAAACCCACGACCTCATTGTTCAAATGGGGAAACTGAGGCTGTGAGGTGCGGGCAGTTGCACGAAGTCACACAGCAGACCTTCAGCGCCCCGTCTGTGGGACTCTCATCACGAAGTCACACAGCAGACCTTCAGTGCCCTGTCTGTGGGACTGTCATCACGAAGTCACACAGCAGACCTGCAGTGCCCTGTCTGTGGGACTCTCATCAGGGCCCCATCGTGATTTCTTGAGCGGACAATCACCAGAGAGCATGGAGGAAATAGAAATCAGCCTTAGCACGTGTCTGTGCCAACCCAGAGTGAGGGCTGTGACAGAGCCTGTCCCCCTGGGTACCTGACAGTCCTATGCATCTTCTCTCTTCCTCCAGCCTCAGCGCAGCCCAGCCCAAGGAGCTCACCTGGCACCTCGGCTACAGATGGCACCTCCAGCCTCCCAACCGTGTCTGGGGATGTGCCCGGTAAATAATTGTAAATCTTAAAGGAGAAGGGAGAATTAAGAGCTGGAGTGAGGAACGGCGCTGCAGACAGGGATGCTGCAGGAAAGCACCCAATTCCACACCACTGTTATGTTCTCCCAGCTTTCACATTTAAAAAGCTAGATCTAAACCAGATACAGAGAACTGATTTCTTTCCTTACTTTCCCTCTCTTCCCCTTGCCTGTTCTCATCCAGATGCCTGGTAGATTTGTCTGGCTCTTTAGCAGCCCCCAGATGAGCGGAAAGCAAGAACTTCTCGACTACAGCTAGAAGATGATGACAGAGGCGAGGCGTCCATCCTACCCACTGGGGCACAGTGTGGCCAGGGCGGTTGAGGGGGACAACACCAAAGCCCGGAAAAGCCTCACTTCGATTGCTCCTCGTCTCTCCTTCGTTGCCTCACGCCCAGTGTTTGGAAACCACCGTTTCCACCGATTTTGTCTGTTTTTGCTGGGCCCAGGGCCTCAGAGCTTCCTGTCCGGACCTCAGTCCCACTCCTCCCTGGGGTTTCCTATCCCAGAAACATCCTACCATCCCCACCAGGGTCCCAGGCTGGGCAGCCAAGAGATACCACCCCCCTTCATCTTCCCCTCCAGTAAAAGTTAGTCCTGCCCTGTTCCTTCACCAAATGTACCACATACCAACTGAATGCCCACCCTGCACCAGGGACACATCAGTGATGGAGGCAGACCCGTCTCTGCTCAGCTCCGGCAGGGGAGACAAGACAGGGAAGCTCCAAGTGATGAGGCGCAGCTGTGCCGAGGGCGGTGCCTGGTGTCCTGGGAACTGTAAAGCCGGAGGGGAGAGGGGAGGCCCCAGCAGCAGAGCCATGAGAACAAAGGCCCCAGGTGAGCCGAGGCGGGTGGATCACGAGGTCAAGAGATCGAGACCATCCTGGTCAACATGGTGAAACCCCGTCTCTACTAAAAATACAAAAAATTAGCTGGGCATGGTGGCGCGTGCCTGTAATCCCAGCGACTCAGGAGGCTGACGTAGGAGAATTGCCTGAACCCAGGAGGCGGAGGTTGCGGTGAGCCGAGATGGCGCCATTGCACTCCAGCCTGGGTAACAAGAGCGAAACTCCATCTCAAAAAAAAAAAAAAAAAAAAAAAACAAAAAAAAAAAAAAAAAAAAAAAAAAAAAAAAAGGCCCCAGGTGAGCACAGCTGGGGATGCATGGAGTCTCTGCATTGGAAGGCTCCGGCTTCCCAGCCCTGAGCAACAGAGTCTCTGGCATTAGAGCCGCCCCCTGCCCTAGCTTTACAGTGGGTCCAGGGCCTCTCCAGTCGACTCTCACCCGACTGGACTCTGGGAACCCATTTCTACCTCTAAAATAGTAAATTAGTTGGTCCAGGATGGCCCCACCCATCAGCAGGGATGGTCCCGCCCACAACTGGGACTGGCCCCGCCCATAAAAGGCTGTTCTCTGATGGCCTCCTTCCCTTGCTCACCCTCTCCTACGGCCTGACATCCCCCTGAGATCCTACCCTGCCCCTCTCCTTGGCCACTGAAGGGTTGTTGAGGACCCCTAAGGACCAGCTTGTTGGTGACATTGTGTCCAAGAGCAGCACAGCTGGTCCTCCAGGGAGAGGCTGCAGGCAGCTCTCCAGATGTCTTTGAGAACAGGGATCTGAACCTCTGCATCTCAATCAGGAACCAAGGTGGAAGGGTTTCCTACCCCTTCTCCAGCAGAAAACGGCTTTTGCTTCAGCCCCCTCCCCTAGAGACAACAGATCTCTGCCTGACCCTCCAGGGTAGGAGGATTTTCCTGCCCCAAGTAAGTGATTTAAGGTTTTTGCTTCCGAAGAGAGAAGGGTCTGGGAAGTGGGAAGCTGTTCATGCCCCTGTGCCCTTGGGCGTCGGCTGACTCAGATGCCTTGTCCTGTCCTGTCTTTGTCCTGAGCTTTACCGGAGCAGCCGATGAATGAAGGTGAGCTCCCTTTTGAGTGTGGGGCTCACCGATGGCTCCCCTGTCAAGCCTTTGTACATTCAGCCTTTAAGAATTCATTGCGGTGTTAGCTGTCCCTTGCGGCAACCCACTCTCCCTGCAGGATTCTGCCAGAGGTGCGGGAGTGGGCGGTTCTGTCTTTCTCAAAAGATCTTGTCATCCTTTGGGTTTCAGTTCATTTGGCTGCTTTGCAACTCCGGCTCTCTGACGGGCTCAAGAAAAGTTATGACTCTGTAGATTGTCTGGTCTTTTTCTCATTTTGTCTCATGTGTCTTTTCATATCCTAAGTAGAAGCAGAAATTCATAAGAGGACCAGAAAAAGTCAACAGAACGTTAGGAAGCTCAAGCAAAGGTTGGAGGCAGCATAGTGATGTGGCACGTTTTTCCTTTAGAAAGGTCACTTTTTCATTTCAGACTTCTACAAATATTTGTTTAGCACATGTTATATGTCAGTCACTGTTCTAGGCATTGGATGCATTGGAGGCAGAGAGACCAACCGGGAGGCTAGTGCAGCAGATTGACAAAGGCCCAGAGAGGGAGAGAGAATATACTCAGGTCACACAGCGAGAGAGCAGAGTCAGGACAGGAACCCAGCTTCTTTGACTCCATGCCCAGGGCTGCTCTGCCTTTCATCATGAGGTTTTCTGGAAGCCTCTGAAGATAATCTAATTATCACCCTGCTGGGAAACAAGAGCCATGGGCCAGAGCTCTGTGCCTCCAAAAGACAATGAAATTCAATTTGGGGCCGAAGAAATTCATGGAGACTCAATAAAAGGGGAGTGATCAATGCTGGTAAATGTGTGGTGAGACAGGCATTCTCAAGCAGTGCTGGAAACCTTTCTGGAAGGCAGTTAAGGAAGAGTGCTCTTGAACCTCAGCAATGTCAGTGCTCTGAAGCACGGAGTCCACCTCCAGGAATTCGTCCTTCAGAAGTGGTCGGGATTTGGGTGAGATTTACGCCTAGAGATGCTTATTGCAGACTGATAATAAGAGTGAAAAACCGTAAACTCTAATAACCTATCTATCGAACCAGAAAGAATGAAAAAGTCAATTATGGGGCATCTCAATGAGGGACCATTATGATGCGATTAACATCCTGTTTTTCATGAACTTTTAATGACGTGAGAAAATGCTCACAACAGAACGGTAAGCAAAAAAAAGAGAGAGAGAGAGGTGAATATACAGTCAGATCTCAATGGCATAAACCATATCGTATATAAATATCTACATGCCTATAGAACATGCCTATAGAATGGCTGGATAATCCTACTGACAACAGCAATAAGGAGGTTGAGCTCTGGCTCTGTGCCGAGTGCTACGCATGCTCACCATGCATTCATTAGTTCATTTAATGTTAAATGGACATATGTGGAAGGAAAGGGGGCACAGAGAAGTTAATTGACAGGTCTGATGTCACAAAGCTGAGTCCGAGCTAAGATCTGAACTCAGGCCTGGAAAATCCCTATCTTTACTGTGAAGCTTTAGGGCTGAGGAGAGGGGCAGGCAGGGTCTTGGACTGACCCACTGCCCCCAGCGCCTGGAGAATTCATTCACTATGTCTCAGGAGCCTACTGAGACCCTCTCGAATGTCCTGACTAACTGAGGCCCAGATCCCCCTGACCCCTACCTCCTGCCCCCAAGCTGGTCCATGCCTTTCCTCTTCATTGGGCTACCTGTCCCTCCACCCTAACACACATAATCCTCTGCATTCATCATGTATTTCCCCAATTTACTTGTTGACAGCTGGGAGGTGCGTGGAGGTGGACACCCTGTGACTGCCTCACAGCCCGGGAGGTGCGTGGATGTGGACACCCTGTGACTGCGTCACAGCCCGGGAGGTGCATGGACGTGGACACCCTGTGACTGTCTCACGGCCCGGGAGGTGTGTGGAGGTGGACGGCCTGTGACTGTCTCACGTCCCAAGCCCTCCCTGCTCATTAGTACAGCTTACATATCCATCACCTTCAGCGAAAGGCAAACACCAGGGCAGGAGGATCGGACAAACATCACTCAAGGGCTCCTCAAATAGAGGAGGTAGAGAGAAAATGGCTCCCTTCCCGATTTGTTGATAAATTTTTATTTAATGCATCAGTCCCTGGTGTCCCTGCCCAGCCTGGGCTGCCTGTGCCACTCCCACCTCACCTGGGGCTCACAGGAAATACATGGCCTGCCTGCTCGCTCACACAGGGAGAGCAATCTCATGAGGCCTTTCTAGATCATATCGTCCCGTCCCCTGAATGTGAGGATATCTCATCCACCTCTTGTGTTGATGGATCTAGATGTTCTGATCTGAAATGTGTCGCAACAGCTGAGCAGGGGAGTGAGGCTTCCTGGAAGGAGGAGGAGAGATGGGAATAATTCCACCACACTCACCACTCCCGCCCCAGCTCATCCTGCCCCACCACGCCAGCCCTCTGCACCTCCCTTCTGTGGGCTCCTGAAATGGCAGCTGTACTCTGGGCATGCTGGTACGTCAGTCACTGGTATTCGGCTGCCCAGACCTCTTTCCAAGAAGGATCTCAGATCTGGCCAGACCCCCTTCTTATAGCTCTCAGCTTGCACCATAAGCATAGGTGCAAGCAGAGAGAACGTGTGTGTGCGCACGCGCGCGTGTGTGTGCGTGTGTGTGTGTGCACGTGTGTGTGTGCGCGTGCGCGTGTGTGTGTGTGTGTGTTGTGTTTTCCTTTACAAAGCATTTTCCTATCCATTCTCCATCTCTGCAAGGCCAGGGGATTGATTAGCCCCATTTTATAGATGAAGAAACTGAGGCACAAAGAGGTGAGATGTTTACCATTCAGAGTTACCCATTGGACTCCAACTCGGGTTTGACTGATACAGAGTCACTGGCTTCCCTGTGTCACAAAAGAGATTCTTGAGATGCAGACACTGTGGAGTTGGTGGCATGGGTGGAGATGTGCGTTAGGGATGGACAGAAAGGGGAAGGGAAGGAAGCAGGGCCGAAGGGGAGGAAGTCAGCCTGGTCCAGAGCCAGAAGGTGAGTAGCTTGGATCAGCTGTCGGAGCTGCCTGGCATAGGGCAGAACTGGCTGGGCATTTCCACCCTGTCTCATTCAGCCCCTGAGTGTGAGCTCCCAGGCTGCGAGCTCCCTGAAGGGGAGCTGAGAGAAGGAGGCCTCTGTGGACTGCACTCTCGCAGACGGGAGCAAGCCTTTCCTTGATGGAGTCTCTGCAGGGGCATCTCCTCGTCTACTACTCATACAGGCTAAAAGTTAAAATGCAAGAGAGTGAGTAGGTCCCTACTGTTAAGAGCACAAGAGCAGGATAGGAAGGATACACTGTCAGGGCATCTGAGTGGACCCCTCCTCATCTGTCACAGTGCCCCCCCCCCAGGGCCGCTAACATTTACTTCTCCACGCAGGGAACTCTTAGGGATCCCTGGGTCCTGCACACATTCCTCCCTGCCCCCACTCCACTGCAGCAGCCCCCCACCTCCTGCTGACCAGACTCCATTACCCTCACCAAGACAGTGGCCCTGTCTTCTTGCTTCTAGTCCCTGGGTACAAGGAGCCCAAATACCCAGGCAGCCACCATGGCAAACAAACTAGAGACTCTTACTGTGTTCCCTGGAAATGCAGGTCCCCCTTGGGGACCAGGATGCCCAACGCTGCAGAGCCCAGAATCGCAGGGACAGGAATCATAAGTCCCGCAGTGGCTCACAGGAGAACGGGAAGTGGGGCTGCTTTGGCTCCTGCCTGTTGCTTCTCAAGTCCATGTATCCTTACTGGGGACGCAGCCCTTATATAGGGCTTTGATTAGATGCATAGACTGCACCCTGCACGGTGGAGCCCTGCGCTCACAGGGTGGGTGTTTCCTCCAAGCTGGCACTCCGGCTGCACCCTCAGCAGGCCCCTCCCACACACTGTGAGGTGGGCAGCAGCTGGGTGGTGTGGTATGTGATACAAACATGGGCCCTTTGTTGTGAGTCTGTGCCTGCGCCTACTTTACAGTGAAGCGGGTCCCCTGTCTGACACACTATTATGTGGGGTCCCATGCCAGTGGATCGAGCACTCCATTGACCCTGGGGTAGCAATGCCAGCTGAGACCCTGCAGGCAGGAACCAACCCCTCCCAGGAGTGTATGCCGTTACTGTGAGATTACACTGCTGTGCCTTCCACACGGAAGAGCCCAATGTTATGGAGTTGATTTGTCAGTTGGTCTCCGTGAGGACTGGTGTCACAGCAGGGACTTAGCCATGGTCTCTGCTGCTGGTGTGTTGGTCTCCAGCAGCAGCAGGAGGAGATGTGCCTGGAAGAGTGGAAGCCACACTGCTGTGTCTGTGCACAGCCTCCATCCCCATCACACCAGCGCTGCACCGGCTGAGGGCAGAGGTGGGAGCCAACCAGTTAGATCATCTACTTGGTTGTTTAGTGTGCCCCCAGCCCCTGCCTTGGGGGATGCTCTCAGGTGACCGTGAACCTGAACACAGATCTGAGCCCTTACTACTATGTGCTGAGCTATGCGCTTTACATGTGTTAGTTCATTTACTATGACATAGGAGCTCTCACTATCCCCATTTTATAGATGGGGAAACTGAGGCACAGAAAGGCTCAAGTATCATGTTCCAAGGCTACTCAGCTAGGGACTGGAAGAGCTGGGGTTCAAACACAGGCATCGGGCTCCACAGAGCTTCTCTGAACATCCAGAATGGGCCCTGGCCTGTTCTCCAGGAAACACCTCTGACCCACTGCTCCTCAGAAGACACAAATGGACAAAGGGTAGGAAGAAGGCCCATCACCGACTCTGCACGCCCTCCACCTTGAAGAGCCGCCATGAAGACCCAGTCACTCAGAGGTAAGACTGGCACTCATCCAGCCTTCTGGGGCAGATTCACTGCAGCTGGGAGTGCGTGCAGTGTAGCCTTGTGGAATACGTTCACTAAGCATCTACTCTGTGCCAGCCCCTGTGCCTGGGACTTCTCAGTGGACAAAAGCAGACCCTCACCTACCTGTGAGGGTTCACAGTGGGGTGGGAATCAAGTTTTAAGTGACACCTATGGTAGGTTTTATAAAACAATGCAGATGGAGCCGTGAGGACCTATGATGGGGACTCTGATCTGGCTGGGGAGCCAGAGAAGACTTCTCAGAGGAGGAGACACTAGAACAAGACCAGGAACCTGGAAATGCACTCACTCCTCAGAATATTGTAAATGGGGCTGGAATGCCAGCCGGGCGTCTGGGCAGAATGATGGTTAAGATCTCCAAATCCTAAAAGCCTGTGATTCTAACTCATTAATTCCTGGCTCTAACATTTTATTGACTGAGGATATTAAGTCTTAGATATGTAAGATTCTGGGAGCTGAGAACTATGGGGTTCTCAGGGACTGAGATTCTCATGTACAAGCTTTTGCTGCTGGACAAGCACCACACGGAACCTGCCACGGACCAGGAGCTGGCTTCTCCCCCTGCCGGGCCCCCAGCCAGCCCCATCACAGAATGTCTATGCAGCTCTTTATGGCTTAGAGAATGTAAATTTATTCTGCATTTCCAGCGCCAGGCACTCACCTTATCTGCATGTAACAGTCACCAGAATAAATATTAGAAGACAGGTCTATGGAGATCCTCTGTGTGTACATGAGTTAAATCCTCCAGCCAGCTAATCCAGGCAGGGATTTCAACAGAAATGCTATTCTTATATTAATTACAAGGAAGAGCTGGTAACTGGGGCTCTGTTCCATCTGAGGAGGGGCTGCTGTCTCCTGCTGAAGGGACGGAGAAGGAGCCTTTGTGTGCTGAGGCTGAGGGCTGAGCGGGTGGGGAGAGGGACAGCGGCTGTCAGCAGTATGGGTGCAGATGGGGCTGTTTTCCACCCAGCATCTGGGGGCCTCGGCATGAACCCTCACCTGGGCTCACTCAGCACTGGGGCTACAGAAGCTTCCCCAGCAGAATCAGAAGGAGCAGGGCAGCCTTGCCACGGGTCACACACTGCACTGGACACTGGCTGGGCTCCAAAGTCACACAGACAGATCAGATCTTGGCTCCCCCACTCAGCAGCTCAGTCATATGACCTTGAAGAAGCCACGCCACCTCCCTGGGGCTCAGCTTCTCTAACATGATCCCTGGTCCTATCCAGCCACCTGCCTAGTGGTTCTGAGGATGGGAGGAGAACAGCAGGCATCAGCACATCATGAGCGTCAATCCCAGCAGCGGCCCTCGTGACACCTGTGGGCAGCCAGGCACTGCTGGAAATGCTGCACATGAGTTTAGTCCTCACCCCAGCCCAGTGAAGGGGGTGCTGCCATTATCCCCACATGCAAATTAGGAAACTGAGGCATGAAGAGGCTAAGTAACTAGCCCAATCTCACAGAGGTAAAAAACAAGGAGGTATGATTTACAATCAAACAGTTGACTCCAAAATAAGTGAACTTACATACTTACATATTACATTTAAATTTTTCCAAAAACCTTTGGTGGGGTTTGCCCAGGTATTGATATTTTCAAACGGGTTCCCTCCATCCAGCCCTCATTCTCTTTTTTTTTCTTTTCTTTCTTTCTTTTTTTTTTTTAAATGGAGTCTCGCTCTGTCGCCCAAGCTGGAGTACAGTGGTGTGATCTGAACTCACAGCAACCTCCACCTCTGGGTTCAAGCAATTCTCCTGCCTCAGCCTCCTGAGTAGCTGGGATTACAAGTGTAACCCACCACAGCCAGCTCATTTTTTTTTTTTTTTTTGTAGAGCCACCCGCCCGGCCCCTCATTCTCTTTTCTGATGCTCTGGCTATTTCTGGGCAACAGTGGCATTCAGTCCCTGCCTCCAGGCCTTTGTTCATGCTGTGCCTTCTCCCTGGAACACCCTTCCCCCTGCCTGTCCATCCAGAAAACTCTTACTCACACTTCAAGACTCCAGCCAGCCATCATGTTCTCCATGGACAGCCCCCACCCCACCTGTCCCTGCACCTGGCACATCCTCCATCACAGCACTTAGCAGTGGAAAGGGGACAGGATTCTGTCCTCAGGACCTGCCTACCCTCTCTTCGCCCACCCCTTCCTTCCACCAACACTCACTGAGTTTGGCTCTGTCTGAAGGCTCACATTCTGTGAGGGATGACCAGCCCCGCTAAATTGTCATTACTACCCCCTTTTAAGGAATCTCCCACTCAGGTTTTGTAATTCCTGAGACCACAGGCCCCTCTAGAAGGGAGCTGGGAACTCTGATCCCAGCAACTCAGGAACTCTGACCCCACTCGATGCTGCCAAGGCCACCTTGAGGAGTTAATGGGGGAACTCCGAGGCTGTCAGAGTGCCCACTCCCCTCATCCACATCAACCCCTCCTTCCTGCAGCTGTGCATGCAGGAAATGTTCCTCCTCCGTGTCATACACCACAACACCATTGCTGTTCAATCAGCAGTCGCGTTAATTAAATATGAATTGATTGTGAGAGCGTTCTCGAGATGTAGAAGTGATACACTTAGGCACCAGGTAATTAACTCAAAACAACGGGCAATAAGCATGGAGCCAGGTTGCTACAACAACCCGGCAGACGTTGTTTAGATTCTTTTCACCCCTTGACTTTGAGGCTCAGTAGTAGCTGCCAAGTTCTTATTGATCAGCAAGTCATTGAAAATTTATGGCAAGTTGAAATTAATTGGCCACAGTGAGGGGTGAGTTTGACACAGGCCAAGCTTCTGTGGCCCAGTTCAGGTGAGACTGGAATGGAGAAAGCCATGGGAAGGAAGTGCCAGCCATGCGGACACCCCCTGGGTCTGCTCTTGGGGACAGACCACCATGTTTCGTGGGCCTGAGACGCTCTCCTTCCCACTCAGTCCCTCCCAGGACCACCTCCCATCCAGGGAGCACTCAGGTAGCCCCAAGAACCCAGAGCAACCACACAGCCTGTGGGTGAAGCGGGCAGAGCAACGGAGATGGCACGCCACCCCTGAGGCAGGCCAGAGGAACTCTGCTCCTTGCAGGGTCTCAGCCTGAAAAAAAACAAAAGGCTAAACGTGCACAACTGCCAGGATTCTGTTAACCTTTAAGCTGTCAGGAAGGAGGCAATGTCCAGACATGCAGGAATAAGGGAGATGGGCTCCTCTGGGCTGCACTGGTTTGAACTTGCAGAGGTACCCAAGGGACCCTGGCCAGCAGCTCCGGCTTCCGGGCTCTCCCACCCCTCCACTCGCTCCCCCTGCAGAGTCTGAAACAGGGTGAAGGGGGCCAAGTCCAGAGATGAGAGGTGGAGGGCAGATGCACCCAAGAGCAGCTCTCCCTGCTCCAGTCCTGAGGTGGGACATCGCCCTGGTTCTTTAGGAGAGAGGCCTCTTGGCTTTTGTGGGGGAAATGAGAAAACAGGTAATGAAATTGTCAACTGCATTGCAAGTGGGAAAGACAAAATGAAAAAAGAAGAGAAGGAGAGAAAGAGAGCGGCTAAATATAATGCACAGTGCTAGTGAATGACTGCACAGTCTCCCTGGGCAGGCAGGAGTCTCAGAAGAGGAGCAAGGCTGGGGCAGGTGTGGGGGGCGGTGGTCCTAGGCCAAGCCTCCATGTTCCCATCTGCACAATGGGCAAATGACATCCCCCTCCGTGGCTGTGAGATTAGAGGTGATAGGAACAAACTATTCAGACTCGTGTCTGGCTGGAAAAGACACCTATGTATGACAAGTATTATTCTCACCAGAGGCCAGGAGTGTAGCTGCTGAGCCCTTGCTCTGGGGCCCCCAGCCAGGGAGACAGCTGGTTGGTCGCAGGGTCAAAGAGGAGGAGTTGTCTCCTGAGCACTTCCAAGCACCTCTGCACTCCATCCCCCTTATGCCTAGAAGCTTCCCCTCCCCTAGCCCTACCCTCATCCTACAGATGAGGAAGCTGAGGCTCTGAGGGTGGTGCAACCCAGGGGCTGAACCATGAAATCTGGGGTCCAGTGGACCCGGATTGACACCACTTGCGCCTATGGGGCCTGGACGGATGACTCAACCTGTCAGTGCCTGTTTTCTCATCTGCAAAATGAGGCTATTCCTGGGACTTACCTTGCAAGGCTGTTGTGTCAGAGGAAACTGGGCTGTCGATGTTTATGGATGACTTGGCACTGTGCCTGGCACACAGTTAAGTCAGTTAAAATAACGATAATAGAACATCATCAGAATGTAATGATAAAATAATATAATAATGATAATGATGGCAACAATAGTGCTGACTAAAGTGACTTGGCCTCACTTGGGATCCCTGGCCTGTCTGGGGGGTAAACCTGACACCCCAGGTGACCACATCAGCCACTTGCATTCATGTGTCTCCTGGCCCTGACACAGAGGAATCTCAGATCTGGAGGCCATGAACTTAAGGCCATTTCATTTCCTTTCCTCGGAAGAATGATCAGTTTTGCCCAGCATTTACATTTGCACAAGCTCGTAAGTCTCCGTTCATGGGAAATCATTTTCCACATCTCCCACACAGATTGCTTGCCAAGGATCTCCCACGCTGAAGTATCAGGGACTGAACCATGTTGCTTAAAGACAGGCAGCCTTAAGGAAATGTTAAAAATGTCTTTTTAAAAATGTTGCTTAAAGGTATAGCTTTTCGTCTCTTTTACTTTAAAAACTGTGAATAAGTCATTTATTTATCTCACGAGGGAGTTGACACTTTGCACATTTAAACAGGTTAGTTTAGAAAACCCGACAATGCTAAAGCATAAAAGCCCCGGAAGAAAACCTCGGCAATAGCATTCAGGACATAGGCATGGGCAAAGACTTCATGACTAAAACACCAAAAGCACTGGCAACAAAAGCCAGAATTGACCAATGGGATCTAATCAAAGAGCTTCTGCACAGCAAAAGAAACTATCACCAGAGTGAACAGGCAACATACAGAATGGGAGAAAATTTTTGCAATCTATCCAGCTGACAAAGGGCTAATATCCAGAATCTACAAAGAACTTAAACAAACTTACAAGAAAAAAAATCCAAAAACGGATGAAGGATATGAACAGACACTTCTTCTTTTTTTTTTTTTTAATAGAGATGTGGTGTCACCATGTTGGCCAGGCTGGTCTCGAACTCCTGACCTCAGGTGAGCCACCCATCTCGGCCTCCCAAAGTGCTGGGATTACAGGCGTGAGGCACAGTGCCCGGCCAAACAGCCACCTCTCAAAAGAAGACATTTATGCAACCAACAAACATGAAAAAATGCTCATCATCATTGGTCATTAGAGAAATGAAAATCAAAACCACAATGAGATACCATCTCACATCACTTAGAATGACGATCAGGAAACAACAGATGCTGGAGAGGATGTGGAGAAATAGGAACACTTTTACACTGTTGGTGGGAGTGTAAATTAGTTCAACCATTGTGGAAGACAGTGTGGTGATTCCTCAAGGACCTAGAACTAGAAATACCATTTGATCCAGCAATCCCATTACTGGGTATATACCCAAAGGATTATAAATCATTCTACTATAAAGACACATGCACACATATGTTTATTGCAGCACTGTTCACAATAGCAAAAACTTGGAACCAACCCAAATGCCCATCAACGATAGACTGGATAAAGAAAATGTGGCACATATACATCATGGAATACTATGCAGCCATAAAAAAGGATGAATTCATGTCCTTTGCAGGGACATGGATGAATCTGGAAACCATCCTTCTCAGCAAATTAACACTAGAAGAGAAAACCAAACCCCGCATGTTCTCACTCATAAGTGGGAGTTGAATAATGAGAACACATAGACACAGGAAGGGGAACATCATACGGTGGGGTCTGTCGTGGGGTGAGGAGCTAAGGGAGGGATAGCATTAGGAGAAATGTCTAATGTAGATGACAGGTTGATGGGTGCAGCAAACCGCTGTGGCACGTGTATACCTAGGTAATAAACCTGCACGTTCTGCACATGTATCCCAGACGCAAAGTGTAATTTAAAAGAAAGAAAAGGAAAAGAAAACCTGACAATGCTAATTTCTAAGGTTTCTTTATTTAGTGCTTACTATGACAGGTGCTGCTTTTACGTGAGGAGCCCCATGGAGAGTGGAACAGAAAAGCCTCCTGCTCCCAAAAGCTGATACCTTCATATGGGAGGACAGGTCATAAGAATAGAAATAGAGATAGAGCTTCCTATGCAAGGGAGGAGCATGGAACAAGAGGGACTGGAGGCATTGAGAGGGGATATCGGTAGCTGCAGAGGGTGACCAACAGGGACATGACAGGGCCATGCCTCCTGTGGCCTGGAAGGTCCCAGCCAGGGGCCAGGTCTTCATCCCAGAGTAGCAGGCAGCCACTGAGGGGAGATGCCCAAAGACCAGATGCCCCCCGTCTCAGAATTGGGGGCAGTTCTCGTGGGGAACAAGAGGATGGTCCAGACCTTCCCAGAAGTGACATTAACTTGCCATCAAACCCAGACCCCAAAGCCAAGAACAAGGGCCCCACCCTCTTCCACTCAGACAGGGGCTCCAGGCCCACCCATGAGACTCACTCTCCTTAGGGTGCTTCAGGCCACCAGAACTTACTCCCAGGATTGACAGTGCCATCTACACTCAAGAAACACTCTTAGCAAAACAGGGAAAGGCAAACTGACAAGGCAAATTGATGAGCCCAGGATGTGGGGGCCTGTGGCATTCCTGCTGGTGTTGGTATGTCCTCCAGGGATTCCAACATGTGTCTGAATGAGAAGGGTGGCACTCTAACATCACAGTGCCTCTGCAGGATGATTTATTATCCCAGATGGCAGAGGAATGGAGCAGACACGTGTGTAGGCTCATACCTCCTAACACCGGGGGCAGATGCTCGGGAAAGCCCAGCCAATTCTCCGAACGTTCATTGCTGGATCACAGCCAGTTTTAATGCATTTCCCAAACTGGGATCAAGGAACCCTCATCCAGGAGGTGTTACCTGTTGGCAACATTGTACAGACAGATTATATTGGCCGATTTTCTTCGTTTCACTGACAGCCTGTAACAATTTTGTCGTAAGCTGCCATGACCTCAGGTTGAAGTCTATCCATGGGCCCAGCCAGCACCAGGGAAACCCTCATTTGAGGGCCCCTCCCGAGTCCAAGAAGTCCCCAAGGGAGGCCTTTGCTCCATGGGCTTAATTTTTTTTTTTTTTTTTTTTTTTTTTTAGACAGAGTTTTGTTCTTGTCACTGAGACTAGAGTGGAGTGGCACGATCTCGGCTTACTGCAACCTTCACCTCCCAAGTTCAAGTAATTCTTCTGCCTTACCCTCCTGAGCAGCTGGATTACAGGGACCCACCACTACGCCCAGCTAATTTTTTTGTATTTTTTAGTACAGATGAGGTTTTGCCATGTTGGGCAGGCTGGTCTCGAACTCCTGACCTCAGGTGACCTGCCCTCCTCAGCCTCCCAGAGTGCTGGGATTACAGGCGTGACCCACCGCACCCAGCCATGGGCTTCATTTCATCATCTTCCTCCCCAGTCCTCACTGTGTGAAGCAGGGCAGGCAGAGCATCAGGTATGAGTCAGGAGACGGGGTCCAGGCCCCTGTTGTTATCAACTCACTTGGTGACCTTGGGCAGGTCACATCCCCACTCAGCGCCTCATTTTCCCTACAGTAACCTCAAGGGGTTCAACCGAATGACCTACCTAGTTCCTCCCTGCTCTGATGGCCCAAGAATCTACCATTCGATACAGGATAGTATGGCCCAGATATGTGCAAACAAAGGATCCAGGGTCTGGATCTCTATCCGGGAGGTAAGATAGGGTAAAACAACGCCACCCAGACTATGAACCATAATCAGAAACCAAAAAGACACAACTTCGTGCTGGTCACCATTGACCTGACAGAAGGATATTTTAGCTCCCAGAGTGACTCAACCCAGATGATATGCCCAGACAAAAAAAAAATGTATCCCCTCCTCTAACCCACGGAGTTTAGGATTAAGTGAATCCAGGCGGTCAGAGTACAGAGGCAGTGCTAGATGAAAAGAGGCACTGAGCTGATGAAAAGGAGTCAAGTCCCCGCTGATGGAACAGCCTTGGGAAGGTGAGGGGAGACAGCCTGGACAGAGGTGGTAGGAATGCGGGGAGCATATAAATAACAGCAGAGATCATGGCAGCTAGTGCATATCATGGACCTACTGTGCGCCAGCCTGCTTCTCAGTGCTCTCTGTAAAGCAGCAGCTGAGGGCCCAGCACACAGTGGGTGTCTGTGCTGCTTGGACTGATTCATCCAGCAGCCATCGGTGAGGTCTATTTTTGATACTGCTGAAAAGGCACCTCCTCTCATATCTGCCATTTGCAGCCTGGCTCCCAGCAAACTTCTAAGAATGAGATGAGAAGACAAAGGAATGCGGATCCCCAGGTGCCCAGTCGCAGCGGCGCTTACAAAAGCCTGCCCACAGCGAGCGCCAAGGTCAGACGGCGTCTTTACATCCTGAACATCGCCGTAACGGAATACATCCTGCCCGCCTGCCTCTGTCCTTCTCAGGCACCTCTGGGGTCCCAGCAGTGACAACTGCTCTGTTCCATCAAAGCTCAGCTGTTTTAACGGGGACTTTAAATAGCTCCCTTTGCTGCCAAGAAATCTGTGCCCTGTGAATACACATTCAAGGGAGGTTCAGGACCTGACTGCTGCTGGACAATGACCATGGAGTTCCCACCCTGTCCTTCGTCTTCCGGGAAGCCAGTTTCCAATGACTCAGCAGATCCACATGGAGTGTGATGTGGTTTGGATGTGGGTCCCCACCCAGTTGTCATGTGGAATGGGAGGTGATGGGATCATGAGGGCAGATTTCCCCCCTTGCACAAGAGCTGTGATAGTAAGTGCTCACTGGGTCTGATGGTATGAAAGTGTGGCACTTCCCCCTCCACTCTCTCTCTTCCACTCCACCACAGTAAACGTGCTTGCAGCCCCTTCGCCTTCCGCCATGATAATTGAGTTTCCTGGTGCCTCCCCCACCATGCTTCCATACAGCCTGTGGAACTGTGGGTCAATTAAACCTCTTTTCTTCATAAACACCCAGTCTCCGGTAGCTCTGTATAGCAGTGTGAAAGTGGACTAATATAGACTGCCAGGCCACGTGCAGGGACCTGGGCTCGGAGAGAAAGATCGCTTATGTTCCTGTACTGGAGGGGATCATGGTCAGATGGCGGAGGCAGACCCGCCAGCAACACCCATCACCCACCACAAAGCGCCAGAAGAGAGGTCACGGCAATGGCTGCCATTCCATGAGCACCTGCTGTCGACAGCTCTACTCAGTTGGTGCCTACTGTGTGCCGAGGCCAGAAGAGTCATAGCTGTCATTAGCTCTCACAGCAACCCTCCCTGCCACAGGGTCAGTTTAATCATTCCCACTTTATAGATGAGGACACTGAGGCTAAGAGAAGCTGGGAAACTTACTCAGGGTCTCACAGCCAGGGAACAGTTGAGCCAACATGTGCTCTGTGAGCCCAGCAGCATCAGGACAGCTCTGCCCACCCTCACCCCTCAGACAGGGGCCAGGTCAGCTGGGGTGAACCGAAGGCAGGTATAGTTGCCTGAGCCAGGAGGTCGGGGACCAGAGGCGGTGCCAGATTGCAGGTGCATCGTCTCCCTTTGATTGTGGAGGTTCCTCAGGGTCACTCACATGAGTCCAGTGGAGTCTGGCCATCCCCGCCCAGCTGCCGAGCAAGAGGCAGGGATCAAACCCACTTTGTGCACTGTTCTCCTTCTCCGCCCCCCCAATCTCTCCCCACCCCCAATCTCTCCCCACTCTTTATCCAGGTAGTGAGGCAGGCACTGAGCGTGTATCTGGCTCCAAGGGTGAGCATGTGACTCAGGGCTGACTGATCAGCAATATCCTCTGCCTGGCTCCGGTGATTGGCTCAGAACTGGGCACATGACCCAAGATGGTCCAATCAGAATTAGAACTGGCATGTTTCTCTGAAAGATTTAGATGTATCTAAGTCAGTACAGCAGTAACCAGAGCTGCTAGTGGTTATCAACTAAAACCAACATAAAATTCTGAAAAACGGAGGGGTGTGTGTGCAAGCACACATGTGCATGTGTGTGTACATGTATGTTCATGTATGTGTGTGCATGGGCAGCCTGCTCACACTGAGTATGAGCCCTGGGAGGGGAGAGAGCATCTTCTCTTTTGCTCCACTCTCTCCTTGGTCCTGGAACATTGGCTGACACAAAGCCATTGCAATTTCTTGAGCTCCGGGTCAAGACAGGCCTGAAGCCAGCAGCCCCCAAGACTTCCCAGAATCAATACACCCATTTCCTATCTAAGACACTTTGAGTTCAGGTCTCTCAGCTCAGTGAGTCCTGCTCCTGCTGTAGCTCCCCACCGCCACACACCTGGAGAGGCCCGTGACCAGTGCACAGGAGGTGCTAAGTGAACACACAAGTGAATGACTCAGCCATTCTTCCTCAGCCCCTCAGCTGTCTCCACTTTCCTGAGAGCTAGCCCCACCTCCTGAGCTGCCTGGCATCTCCCCAGGGGAGCAGAGATCCCAGGGTCCCCCACATCCTGCTAGGGAGCTGGATGCCAGGATATGTGTCACCAGGTGGATCCCAGGATGCTCAGAAGGGCCAACCACTCTGCAGAGAACCCTGAAAGCAGATATCTCGGGAGGGGAGCTGGACACAGAGTGGCCAGAATGTCATCCCTCACATGCCCACTGGCCACTGGTCTTTAACAAAACCATACCTTAATTTTGACCACCATAGAATGTATGCATGCATTCATGAATTCAAATACATTTTACATGGAGGAAATGGAGACCCAGAGAAGTCAAGTGTCTCACCCAAGGTCACAGAGCTCAGGATGGCAAAGAAGCAACCCAAGCCTGTCACTAAGGTCCATGCTCCTGGCCACCCCACATTGCCCTGCAGAGTTTGGGGGAGGACTTAGGAATAGAAGAGGCCAGCATGGCCTGGAGGCATCAGGGAGGGCTTCCTGGAGGAGGGAGAGCCAAAATTGAGCCCTGAAGGACACTGGAGGAGAAGAGCATGTAGTTTGCTGTTCCTAGATATTTAGGCCTCTGCTCTGGAATTCCCCATGAGGTCTTTCTGTCTGTCTCAGGGCAGGCTTCCAGGACCCTCTCTCCAAAACAAGTGCAGCTATGTCCAGGCCCGGGTGAGAGGGGGTGGCAGGTCAGGTGGACCAGGAATGTCCTCTTTACTTGGCTTGGGGCCCAGGTGTGCCTGGATGGGAGTGAGGATGGCTGAGCCCTTGCCCATCTGCTGTGAAGGGAAGCAACTCTCTCAAAAGCGCCTCTGATGAGGCCACGAGACCACATTTCATCAGCCAGTCAACCCCACCAGCCACCAGACAATCCGTGCTGAGTGCCTTGTCAGTCATCCAAGAACAGCACAATCAACAAGCCCTGAAATTTCCCTTGCAAATTCCCCATGTGAGCAGCACCCTGCGAAGGTAAGAATCCCCTCCCCGCCATTACTCCACCACTGGGGAAAGGAGTCCATGTCTCTCCTGTTCTGCCTCCGAAGCCTGGGTTGACAGCCCAGTTTCCCATAATGAACTTGCAGAAGCAAAACAACACTTGGGCATGAAGATACTCATCGGTTTAGCTGCTAAGGAGTATTCTTGGTGTGCAGGTGGGGCCCCTGAAGCTGGGACTATTTGGGGAGACAGATGCCTGTGTGGGTGGAAGGCGCATCAATTCTCTGCACAGATCAGCTTTCCAGAGGTAGGTCCAGGAAGCTGAGTCAGTGATTCTTTTAAATCTCAAATCCCCGTTTCCTCCTGCTTGCCTTTCGTTGCCAAGTATTTTCTGATGCCAATTAGGTGAGGACTCTGATGTGGGCACCTGCTGATGGGGAGATATTCTTGCCCTCTGGGGTCTATCTTGGGGAGGCAAGTCCACTAACAGGGAGCCTGCAATGTGACTGAAACCATTGCCTTACTGCTGCCGATTCCTGGGCCGACTCCCTACCCATCTCCACCTCCAGGGTCCCATGAGGGAGACAGACAGTTGAGGGCAGGTGGCGTCACGTCTTGATCTCCTGGCATCTTCCCTCAGCACAGGAAGCCCCAGGATGCTTTCTGGGGCCTAGGACATTGCAGGACTCATAGCAGAAGCTCACAAGTAGTGGGTAGAAGGCCAAAGAGAAAGGGGATGGTGGGGGGATGAAGTGGCCTTGCTTCAGATGCAAATTAGAACAGGCAGACAAGAAAATTGGTGATTAATAGGTTGTGGGAGTGAGGACATCAGAAAAGGTCCAATATTAAAAATGGTCACACGATGACCTATGACATTTTACTTAATCAGGAGCAAATTACTCTGCACCCCAAATAGAACTGAGAGCTTTCTGGTGTACAGCATTTCTTATGTGGCCCCTTCCTGCTGAGCTGGATGCATTCCAGATAGCAGAAGGCAGGGAGAATCCCAGCATCTCAGCCTGGGGAGCAGCAGAGGCTCCGTGTGAGCTGCCGTGAGCATCCTCCGCTCCTCACCAGCTGTGGGAACAAGGTGGAAGGAGCCGCTCAACCTCTCCTGCCTGGAAATTCGCTGTGTCCCTCTCCCATCAGGGCCACCTCTGAGGATTCGGGTCAGCCCCACCCTCTTCAAGGAAGCCTCCTGGACAGCCCCACCTGCTCCATGCTCAGTGTGAAGGTTGACTGCCCACCATGGAGCTGGTCTGGCTGGGTCCAGCGTTCTGGTCCCTCATGGCTCAGGAGGTGGTGTCTGGCCCACGGACATCCCCTGGAGGACTGTCAGAAATGCAGAATGCCAGGCCCCACCCCAGACCAGAATCTGAATCTACACATTAGTGAGTTTCCCTGGTCATCCGTGCACAGAAGGCTTTTCCTGGGGGTGCTGACATTCACAGACTCATCTCCAAGACAGGAAGAAGATATTGGCCTTGGGACAGTCCTTGGACTCCTGAGGACTCAGCTCCCTTGTCTTAACATTGAAATGCTCCGTTCATTCAGCAAATACGTATCAGGTGCCTGGAGTATGGCAAGCACCATCCTAGATGCCAGGGACAAAGTGGTGGGGACACATGGGGCCCTGCCCCCATGGTGCTCCATCTAGTGCACAATCCTCCATGTCTCAGGCTTGGGGGGGTCAGGGACATGGAGCCCAGGACACAGAGTGTGTGCATCATAGAGCTCAGTAAATGCCTGTGGGATGGAGACAACAGCAGAGAACCGGGCCTGGGCTCTGAGGTTGGAGGCCCTGACTCACCTCCTCTCCCTCGCTCCCTCCCAGCCCTGAGGGGTGGTGCTGCTTCCCGTCTTATAGAGGAGGAAGCTGAGGCCCAGAGATGTTCAGTGCATTGCCCGGGACACACAGCTAGCTAGGAGGCCACATGTCAGTTCCAGTGGGCCCTGTGTTCTTCCTATTCCCTAGGCTAGGTTTCTTGCCCCAAAGGCTCTTTCTACAGCCCTTGGGATCATATTCCTGGGGTCAGAGGGGCCTTGTGGGCCATCCCGAAGAACCTTGGTGTTCAGTCAAATCAGGCCATGAAGTTCTTTCCCCGTCCCTGACCCTGACCTGGCCAGCTTCTTCCTGGCTGTATGGCTTGGCCCCTTCCCTTTACCTCTCTGGGGCTGTGGCCCTCCCCTGTAAAGCTGGGACAATAAAAGCCCCATTCCCCTAGTTGTTGTAAGGATAAAGTAATTTTCATAAAGCTGGGAGTGCATGTCCAGGCTTGGCCACAGCTGTCCCTCTGTCCTCTCTGCAGGAACCCCCTCCACCTTGCAGCTCCCTCCTTCCCTGGGGCACTTCTAAGCCTCCCTTCCCAGGTCCCTTCCCCTCCCACCATGACCTCCCCAAATCTGGCATTTGTTTCTCACCATCCTTCTCTTCCCTTCCTGGCCCATTTCACAGCATGGAATTACTTTGTTGTTCATTTGCTCATTTTACTTGGCTGTTCCCCCAACTGAAGTCAAGAGCCCTGTGATGGCAGGACCCCATTAGGTCTCAGTCACAGCTGTGTCCCCATCCTCAGTACAAAGTCTGGCACTCAGAGGAGCCCCACTGATACCTGCTGGATGGAGGGACGAGGAGTGGGACTGAGCTGTATCCGTCAGGGTGGTGAGGTGTGTAACAAACAGCCCCCACATCCCAGTGGCTTCACTCAGGAAGAATTGATTTATCTCCGAGGCAAAGCCCACGTGACTGCTGCTAACCTGGGGTATCTCTCCAGGGAGTGCCTCCTCCAAGTGGTGACGCAGGGTTCTAGATTCCTTGACCTAGGATGATGTCATCTATATGCAAGGCCTCCAGGGGCACTGGGGAGGGGGAAGTGAGTGAGGAGCAGGTGCCCACATGATTAACTACCTCAGCCAGAGGGGCTCATACCATTTCCAGGCACATTCCACAGGCCCGAGCTACGTGGTGGCCCCACCTAGATGCAGGGGGACTGGACCACATCATCCCTGGCTGGACAGCCCCTGCCCGGCACTGGCCCTGTACTGTGAAGGGGAGCATGAGCCTCTGGACAGCACGGCTGTCTCTGCCCCTCTGCAATGGTGATGGACGACGCCTAGTCACTCTGGGCCTCCTCCTGAGACCCATGAGCCTGAGTCCTCTCTCTGGGCCTCTGGCTGACCTGATGCCTGGTCAGGAGGAGAGTGTGGAGGGGCACTGACCCAGGGCTGCTCCCACACTGGGCTGGGGGGAGGGAGGAGATCCGGGTTCTTTAAGCTCGTTGTCTTTGGAACTTCCTGGGTCTGCTAATTCAGCGCCATCTGCCTGCGTTCTCAGGACCAAAGCTCTGGGATAAGTATGTTTTCTTCTGTGGCTCTTAGAGAAAGTTTAGGGGGACAGGGAGTGGAGAGAGAGAGAGGAGCAGAGCCTCCGAATCCTCTCTTTCTCTAAGGAGGCGGCGCTGCCCCCCTGGGGTGTGAGTGACTGGAGAGTGAGTTGCATCCTGCCCCTAGCCTCAACAGAACCACCTGAGTGGGAGTAGCCCCATTTTATAGCTAAGGAACCTGAGGCTCAGAGAAATTAAAGAATTTGCTTCAGGTCAAAACTTCCTCTGTTAGAGCTGAATGAAGCTGGAGGTCTGCTTAATTTCCGTTGTGCCTCTTCAAGAGTCAGTCATTCCTGCTGGAAGGTCCTTGTCCCTCTTCCCTTCATTGGAAGGTTCTTCCCCTACTTCAGAATTCTCCGAATCAGAAAAGCTCAGAGTTGTAAAGGAGGCTCAGAGATGAAGCGAGGGTGGATGGAGGAGGGAAGGCAGGACACAGACTTTGGAGGGGCAGAGCTGGGAGTCAATCCCAGTTCCCCCAAGCGCCAGCTTCGTGACCCTGTGGGACCTACCCTCTCTGTGAACCAGCACCTCTCCTTCTCCGCCGCCATGGAGAGACACATGGCTGTTTGCTGTCTCTCATTCGGGGGTACAATTCAGGATTTTCGTTATCTCCCCCAAGAACGCCGAGCCTCTACTCTCACCCCTGCTATGAAAGTTCTGCCAGGAAATCTTAGTTTCCAGGGCTCCATGCAAATGTCACTATGATTTGGGTCAACTATAGCAACCAAACTAAGACTGGAAATTTGCATCCCAGATCTCAGCTGCCTGGTTTCTGCAGTATAATTGACTTGGGATAAGATCCTAGCTCTGTCACCTACTGGCATGTAGTATGACATTACACGAGTCACTTTACTATACATGAGTCCTTTTTCCAAAAATAGGAATACTAACAGAATCACTCTCACGCCTTATTTAAAAGTGAAATACCACCAAAAAAGTGTAACAGTTCTTATCTCAGCACTATGCCTAAGACAAAAATATTAAAAATAGCCAAGACTTATTTTTAACATCTTACTGCAGTACAATTGACATACAATAAACTGAACATATTTAAGTGTACAATCTGATACGTGTTGACACCTTTCTGCTTCTGTGAAACGATTACCACAACCAAAATAATGACTATTCATCATCCCCAAAAGTTTTCTTGTGTCCCTTTGTAATTCTGAGCTGCAAAGGTAATGCTCACCCAACCCCATCGCTAGAAAACCACTGAGCTATTTTCATCACTAAAGATTGGTGTACATTTTCTGGAGATTTATATAAATGGAAACATGCCATATGTTGTCATCATTTTGTCTGGCTTCTTTCACTCAGCATAATTATTTTGAGATTTATCCATATTGTTGTATGCTCCCATAGTAAATTCTTTTCTATTTACGAGTAGTATTCCCCTGCACGTATACGCCACAATTTGTTTATCCATTGATGACTCTGTTAATAAACATTCATGTTGTCTCCAGTTTTTAACTATTACAAACAAAACTGCTCTGAACATTTGTGTACAATTTCCCTCTAATCTGTTTTAGCAGTATTTCACAAATTTTTATGTTACATTTAATTGTCCTTCAATTCAACAAACTTTCTCATTTCCATTTGGATGTCTTTGTACCATGGATGATTTAGAAGTATGTTGTTTAGTTTCCAAATATTTGAGTATTTTCTAGATATCTTTCTGTTATTGCTTTCCAACTGAATTCTACCATAATTAGAGAGCATACTTTGTATGACTTGAATCCTTTGAAAATCTGAGATTTGTTTTATATAGCCCATGATACCCTCTTCTTGGTAAACGTTCTGTGTGCCCTTGAAAAGAATGTGTATTCTGCTGGTGCTGGGTAGAACGTTCCATTAATGCCAATTAGATTAAGTTTGTTGATGGTGTTGTTCAAGTCTTCTATATCCTTACCAATTTTCTCTGTTTGTTCTCTCAATTACTGAGAGGGAGGTATTGTGAATCCAATTGTAATTTGTTTATTTCTCCTTGAATTTTCACCAGTTTTCCTTCATGAAATTTGAACCTCTATTAACAGGTTTGCAAACTTTCTTTTTTTTGAGACAAGAGTCTCTCTCTGTCGCCCAGACTGGAGTGCAATGATGCAATCTCGGCTCACTGCAACCTCTGCCTCCCAGGTTCAAGTGATTCTCCTGCCTTAGCAGGAGTATCAGTATCCTCAGAGCAGCTGGGATTACAGGTACGTGCCGCCACACCTAAGTTTTTGTATTTTTAGTAGAGATGGGGTTTCACCATGTTAGCCAGGATGGTCTCAATCTCCTGACCTTGAGATCTGCTCACCTTAGCCTCCCAAAGTGCTGGGATTACAGACGTGAGCCACTGTGCCCAGCCCAGGCTTGCAAACATTTAGAATTGATGTGTCCTGTTGACAATTTGACACCTTTATCATTATGAAGTGACCCTCTTTCTCCCTGATAATATTGTTTGCACTGAAGTTCACTTAATCTGTTTTTAATAAAGACACTTCAGCTTTCATTTGATTAGTGTTACATGGTATATATTTTTTCATCCCTTGATTTTAACCTGTTTATCTTTATATTTAAAGTGAATTTATTTCTTCCTATTTTTTTGTGGTGGGCTTTATTTTTTATTTATTAATTTATTATACTTTAAGTTCTGGGGTACATGTGCAGATCGGGCAGGTTTGTCACATGGTATACACGTGCCATGGTGGTGATTTGCTGCATCCATCACCCTGTCATCTACGTTAGGTATTTCTCCTAATATTATTCCATCCCTAGTCCCCCACCCCCTGGTATTCCTCCCCTAGCCCCCCAGCCCCTAGGCCCTGGTACGTGATGTTCCCCTAAAGTGAGTTTCTTATAGGCAGCCTATAGCTGGGTCTTGCTATTTTATCCAATATATGGCAACCTTTACCTTTTAACTGGACACATTTAAGGTGATTAGTGATATGGTTGGGTTTAAATTTACCATATTTCTATTTGTTTTCTATTTCTTCCATCTGTTCTTTGTTCCTTCTTCCTTTTTTTCTGGTTTCTTTTGGATTCAATAGGTGACTTTTATAATTATATTTTATCCCCTTTGTTGGCTTCTTACTTATAATTCTTTGCTTTATTGTTTTGGTCTTTGCCTGAAGGTTTATAGTAACACTTTTAACTTATTACAGCCTTCTTTCAAGTGGCATGATACCGCTTGATGTTTAGTACGGGAACCTCACAACAGCACCCCTATTCTTTGTACTGAAGTTGTCATTCACCTGTTTCTACATAATAAATAGTAGTCAATTCTCTCTTAAAGAAATTTAAACAATAGTAAAATTATATATTTTATATTTCCCACACCCTTATCATTTTCAGAGCTTTTTGTGCATAAATGTCTAGATCTATACTTCCATCTGGTAACGTTTTCCTTCCGCCTGCCTTTAGCGTTCCCTGTGCTGCACTTCATCCAGTGGTGAGTTCTTTCCACTTCTGTAGATCTAAAAACATTTTTATTTTGTCTCCACTTACGAAAATCATTTTCACTTTCCATAGACAGTTCATTAAAGACGTTGCCCACTATCACTTAATTTCCATTATTTTTGATATGATATCTGTTGCCCGTCTTATGTCTGGTCCTCAGTAAGTAATATGTCCTTTTCTTCTGGCTGCATTTATAATTTTCTCTTTATCTCTGGCTTTGAGAAATGTTACTATGATATGCCTCAGTATAGATTTCTTCATGTCTCTTGTGCTTGAAGTTTGTTGAGCTTCTTGGATCTATGGATTTATAATAGTAATCGCATTTGGAAGAAATTTGGCCTTTTATTTCTTCAAATATTTTTCTGATCCCCACTTATTTCCAAGTACACCAATTACATGCAGCTTGAAGTTTTCCTATAGTTCACTGATGCTCTGGGTTTTTTTGTATTGCTCTTTTTCTCTGTGTTTCAAGTTAGCAATCTTTTTTCTGCAACGTCTAATCTGCTATTTCAGCTATCTAGTGTAGAAGTGTAGTTTTCATCTCATGCACTGTAGTTTTCATCTCTAGATGTTCAGTTTTGGTCTTTTGTATGTCTTCCTTGGCTCTGCTCATTATCTTCAATCTTTCTCCTGTATTTCTGAACATATGAAATAATGTTATAACTGTTCTTATTGTCCATGTGTGCTAATTATGTAATTTGTGTCAGTTCTAGGTTGGTTTTCATTGCTTTTTATATTTACTATAGATCTTATTTTCCTGCTTTTGTGCTTGGAAATTTTTGATTGAATGTGAGACATTGTGAATTTTGCCTTTTGGGGCACTTGATAGCTTTGTATTCTCATAAATACTATTAAATGTTGTTTTGGGGCACAGTGAAGTAACATAGATATGTGCCTTTTAAGTATTGCTCGTAAAGCTTGTTAAAAATAAGCAAAGCTTCGTTTAGTCTAGGGCCAACGTTCCCCCACTGCTGAAATGAGATCCTTCTGAATAATCCCTCTGAAGCCTCATGACTGACTTGTTTTCCCACGCTAACTGGTAAGAGTAAGAACGGTTTGAGTTTCAAGACTCTTCCCTCAAATCCTTTTGGCTATGTTTAAGCCTTAAGGCAGACGTTTCCTCACACACATGTGGTGATAGGTGCTCAGCTTAAGACTTGCTCAGGCTCTCTGCAAATCTTCAGTGTTGTCATTCTGACTAGTTCTTTCATCCACAGTACTCTGCCCTGAAAAGTACAGCAGCCTCGTTTTCCCCATATTCTAGCCCAGTCTCCTCAACTCATGAAGACAGACAGAAGCCTGGGTTCCCCATTCCTGCCACCAGCCTGTAATCTCAGTTCAGGCAGTAAGCTGAGGAAACCATAGAGCTATTTCCCATCTCTTAGGGATCACTATCTTGTTTCACTTGCTGCCTGATCTTTTGGAAAAGCCATTGTTTCACATCATTTGTCTGCTTTTTAGCTGTTTCAGGCATCCAGGTAAGTGTGGCCCCTGTTACTCCATCTTGACTGAAAGCAGGATTCTTGCTGACATTTGAGTACTAATATATGCCAGGCCCTATTCACAGCACTTTACTTGTATGAAACCATTGTATCCTCACAGCAACCTATGATGTAAGGACCATTATTGCCCCCATTTTAAGATGAGGAAACTGAGGGGTGAAAGGTGGAGTTACTTCTCCACTTACAGCTGGGAAATGAAACAGCCAGGGATCCTACCTGAACAGGCTGCTCCATAGACTTCCCTCTCCATCCCACCCAGCACCTCCTAACCTTAGTGCCCCAAATGGGTCACGCATTATTTCTACCTACTCTTTCCATGTAGAAGATAGCTGGTAGTTCTCTCACACAGGAAATAGGCTCTCCCAGGGGCTGAGAAAATGCTGTCATTTTTTCCAGGTAGGCTGACCATGGGAAATACACCAATATTCTGTGATGAGCATTCTCTCATAGAAGGCACTTAACAAAGTAGCTGTTGCTGTTGTTGTTTATATTATTTTTATCATCAGAGCCACAACTCAACGGATGCCTCAGAATACCTACATACTCCAGCAGTTTAGGAAAATGATTTAAGCATGCATAGGTGTCAGCTGCAAATACCCACTCGGGGCTCCTGCTCTGGAGAGCTAGGCAAGAATGCTTCTAACTCTCCCAGGCCCTATTTCATCTTTAGCCCAGATTAGGAATGGGTCCTTCCAGGCTGCTCCGGGCCTCCAAGGAGTGAGGCTGTGATCTCATTGTCAAAACAGGACTGCTGTCCTCTCCTATAATTTTGAGAAGAATACATACACATGGGGAACATCAGTCACATGAACTTTGGGGTCAGAGACACATAAGCTCAAATCCTGGGTCCTTCTGAGCTCTGTGATCTTAAACCTCAATTTATGCATTTATAAATAGGGAGTTGTAATAGCTGCCTGATCGGACTGTGGCGAGGTTTAAACCAAGTCATGAATGGGAAGGGCCTAGCACAGTGCTTGGGAAAGTTTGCCCTGGTGACAACTGCTATCAGTGGTCACCTACTGGCCCTGTGACCTTGGTTATGTTGTCTCATTTCTCTGAACTTTGGGGCAAATAATATTATTTTCCCTTGCAGTTTAATTGTAAGGATGAAATGACAGAAAATCACATACCTGTAATTCTTACGTCACTCACCTCAGCCCTTTTTAAACCATGAACCCCTCATCACCCCCTTGCTCAGAGTCCCCATCCTTTGAACCTCCATCCTGTAGGGTGGGAAATCAGGGAACAGAGACAATGGGTCTCAATGCCCCAGTCTCAATACCTCAGTCTCAGAGCAGATTAGGAAGCTCCTGTTACTGGAGCTGGCTTAATGCTTTACTAACTTCTCATAAAGCCAAACAGCCTGTAGTAGGAACGTTGGTGTCAACTCTAATTTCTCTGATGTTCCATTTAAATAAAGTCATTACCCAAAGGCCTCCAGGTGTTTGGAGAACAACCTAACAATACGGCTACTGCCTTACGTGCATGTGGAGTGATGTCCTCCCTGGGGTGCTGTGTGTGTTGCACATGCTTATTTTAAAACCAAATGGATCTCAGTGCATGGAGACAGAGAAGAGTGCCCAAGGAGAATAGCTGGACTTTCTAGAAGGTATTGCATGTGGATAGGCCTGAGTGGGCCAGAGTGTCAGGAGCAGGGATTCCATGTGACCCGTGGGATGGCCTAACAACAACACACATCAAATGATTAAGGGTCATATCCAGTACCTCATCTGGTCCTGAAGACCTGAGTCAGTTGACATGGGGTAGAGTCCTCGAGTCTTTAGATGCAACCATCAGCAACCACAATGTGGGAGCAACAATCAGCAGCCAATGTTTTCTGAGTACTTACCATGCTCCAGGCCCTGTAAGCCACACCCATTTATCAGATGAGAAAACCAAGGTATAGAGAGGCAGAATGACTCATCCATGACCCCACAGCTGGTATGTAGAAGAACTAGGATTTAAACCCAGGCCAACAGGTTCAATGCACTAGAGTCATTGTAATGAAGTTCAGACTCCTATTCTAGCACAGAAGTCAACCCCTCTCCCCACTTTGGCTCTTTCACATGTGTATTAGTTAGTTTTTGCTGCATAAAAAAAAATTCAAAACTTGGAGCTTAGAAACACACATATGCTGAGAAGATGGCAGAGTAGGAAGTATCAAGAACCTGTCTCCCCATCTAGACAAAAATTGAACTGGCAGCCTCTATGTCATGTATCCATTTTTGAGGCCTAGGGTATATTGAAGGTTTGCGACTTCCAGAGAAAGGCTTGGACAGTAAATGGTAGTTCATGTAAGTCAATTTTAGCTATAACGCAGCAGCTAGTATTATTGTAACTTTGATTTATCACTCCACCATTTGTTTTCTACATAATTTTAGAGTCAAATGCATTTTTTAAAATTGCTACTTTATGTTCTGGGGTACATAATGTATAAAGATGTAATTTAGTGACATTAACAACTGAAAGAGTTAGAGACAGTACTGTAAACGAGCAGGAGTTTGTATGTTATTGAAGTTAAGCCGATATAAAGATATAAATTTGAATTACAGTGGTATAACTCTAGGGCATTAAATGTAATCCCCATGATAATCACAAAGAAAAGAGCTATAGAATATACACAAAAGGAAATGAGAAAGGAATTTGAATATTTCACTATAAAAAGTCAACTAAGCACAAAAGAAGATAGTGATGTAGGAAATGAAGAACATGAAAGGAATAAGGTATATAGAAAACAAATAGCAAAATGACATAAGTAAGTCACTTCTTAAAGGTAATTACTTTAAACGTAAATGGATTAAATTCTCCAATCAGAAAACAAAGATTGACAACATAGATAAAAATCACATGATTCAACTATATGCTGTCTAAAAGAGGCTCATTTTAGATCCAAAGACACAAATAAATAAAAGAAAAAAAACTATTCCATAAAAATATAATAGTAAGCAAAAGAGAGTGGGGTGGCTATGCAACTATCAGACACAAAAGACTTTAAGTCAAAAAGGTTACAAGAGACAAAAAGGGCATTCTATATTAATTAAAATATTCAATACAACAAGAACATATAACAAATATAAATATTTACCTACCTTATGACAGACCATCGAAATATATGAAGCAAAAAACAACAGAGATGAAGGGAGAAATAGATAGTAATACTGTCTACAGTAATAGTTGGAGACATCAACACCTTACTCTCAGTAATGAATAGAACAACTAGACAGAAGAAAGTAAGAAATAGAAGACTTAACAATAAACCAACTAGATCTAACAAGCATATACAGAACATTATTCCCAATAACAAAAGCATACACATTCTTCTCAACTGCACATGGGACATTTTCCAGTACAAACTACATGTCAGACAAAAAATTAAGTGTCAATATATTTCAGAATATAGATATACAAAGTATCTTCTCCAATCACAATGCAATAAAGTTAGAAATAAGTAATAAAAGCAAAACTGGAAAATTCACAAATTTGGGGGAATCAAACAACACACTCTTAAACAACTAATGAATCAAAGAAGAAATCAAAGGGAAACTTGAAAATACTTAGAGATGAGTGAAAATGGAAACACAACATACCATAACAAAATGCATGGGATGCAGTGAAAGCAGTGCTAAGAGGAAAACTTAAAGCTACAAATTATTACATTTAAAAAAACAAGAAAGGTCTCGAATCAGCAACATAATGTTGCAATTTAATAAACTAGAAAAAGAAGAACAAACTAAACCCAAAGCTAGCAGAAGGAAGGAAACAATGAAAATGGAAGCAGAGATAAATGGAAGAGACAATAGAAAAACGAGAAAACCATTATAAAAGCACAAGTTTGTTCTGTGAAAAGATTAGCAGAATTGACAACCTATTACTTAGATGAACTAAGAAGAAAAGAAAGAAGACTCAAATTACTAAACTCAAAAATTAAATTTTATCAATTCTACAGAAATAAAAAGAATTATATGAGAATACTATGAAAGACTGTATGCCAGCAAATTGAATAAGCTAGATGAAATAGACAAATTCCTAGAAACACAAAAGCTACCAAGACCAAATCACAAATAAGTAGAAAATCTGAATAGACTTATAACTATTATAGTAAGACAATTGAATCAGTAATCAGAAATCTCCCAACAAAGAAAATCTCTGCATCTGATGCCATCATGGATGAATTCTGCCAAATCTTTAAAGAACTAATCCCAATTCTTCTCAAACATTTCCAAAAATATTGAAGAGCAAGGAGAGAAGCACTTTCTTTCCATCTCATTCTATTAAGCCAACATTACCCTGGTACCAAAGTAATCTATGAGAAAACTACAGAAAAATATCCTTTATGAACAATGATGCAAAAATTCTCAACAAAATACTAAAAAACCAAATTTGACAACATATTAAAAAGATTATACACCAAGACCTAGCAAACTTTCTTCCTGAATGCAAGAATAATTCACCACAAGAAAATTGATTCATGTAATATATCTCACTGAAAGAATGACAAAACAAAACCACATGACCACCTCAATGGGAAAAGAAAAAAAAAACAAAAAAAAAACAGGATCATCTCATGATTTAAAAAAAACTTACCAAACCAGGAACTATCTCAACGTAATAAAAGCCACTATTTAAACACACACACACACACACAAATACACACACACACACACACACACACACACAGTAAATATCATCCTCAATGGTGGAAGACTGAAAGCTTTTCCTTTAAGATCAGGAACAAAACAATTTCTATTCAACATAGTACTGGAAGTTCTAGCCAGAGAAACTGGGCAAGAAGAATAAATTTAAAAAGAAATAAAATAAACCCAAATTGGAAAGAAAGAGGTAAAATTATCTCTGTTCACAGATGATATAATCTTATATGTAGAAAACTCTAAAGATTTCACAAAGAAACTGTTAAAATGAGTTCAACAAAGTAGCAGGATAGAAAGTCAACACCAAAAAAATCAGTTGTATTTCTATATGCTAACAATAAACAATCTTAAAAGGGAATTATGAAAACAATTCCTTTTACAATAGCATCAAAAATGTACTTAGGAATTAACCAATGAGGTAAAAGACTTGTACAATAAAACCTGCAAAACATTGCTGAAAGAAGTTTAAAATATAAAGAGAAACATATTCTATGTTCATGGATAAGAAGACTTAAAATTGTTAAGACGTCATTACTACCCAAAACAATCTACATATTCAATGCAGCCCCATAGCAGAATTCCAATGATGTGTTTTTCAGAAATAGAAAAACTCATCCAAAAATTCATATAGAATCTTAAGGGACTCCATAGCCACAACAATCTTATAAAAGAACAAATTTGAAAGACTACAAATGTACTACAAAACTACAGTAATCAAAACAGTATGGTAATGGCATAAAGCAGAAATATAGACCATGGAGTAGAATAGAAAGCCCAGAAGTAAACCCTCACATATATGGTCAAATGATTTTTGACAAGGGTACTAAGACCATTCAATGGTGAAAGAACAGTCTTCAACATATGGTGCTAGAAAAACTGGATAACCACATGGAAAAGAATGAAGTTGGACCTACACTTAACACCATATACATTAATTACCTCAAAACAGATTAAAGACCCAAATATAAGACTCAAAACAATATAACTCTTAGAAGAAAACACATGGCAAAATTTTCATGACATTAGATTTGGCAATGATTTCTTGGATATGACAACAAAGGCACGAGCAATATACAAAGAAATAGACAGATTGAACTTCATAAAAATTTAAAATTGTTCTGTATTAAAGCATACTTAACAGAGTAAAAAGCAGCAGAGTAATAAGCAACCTGTAGAAAAGGGAACATATTGCAAATCATATATTTTATAAGGAATTAATATGCAGAATATATAGAGAACTCCTAAAATGCAACAACCACAAAAACTGGATTCAAAAATGGGCAAATTACTTAAATAGAGATTTCTCAAAAATTATTTGAGAAATTATCCAATAAGCAAATGAAAAGAGGCTCAACATCACTAGTCATTAGGGAAATGCAGATCAAAATCACAATGAGATACCACCTTAGATGCATTAAGATGGCAACTATTTAAAAAAAAGAAAAAAGGAAGAAAAGTAGAAAATAACAAGTGTGATAAGGATGTAGAGAAACTGGAACTCTTGTGCACTGTTGGTGGAAACGTAAGATGGTACAGCCGCTGTGGAAAACAGTACGGTAGTTCCCCAAAAGGTTAAAAACTCAATTACCAAATGACCCTGCAATTCCACTTCTGGGTGCATATGCAAAATAATTGAAAGCAGAGTTTGGAAGGGATGCTTATTTGCCCATGTTTATAGAAGCATTATTCATAATTGCTAGAAGTGGAAGCAACCCAAGTGACCATTGACGAATGGATAAGCAAATGTGGTATATACATGCAACAGAATATTATCCAGCCTCAAAAATAAAGGACATTCTGACACATGCTACATGGATAAAACTTGAGTGAAATAATCATGAAAGGGCAAATGCTCTATGATTCTACTTATATGAGGTACTTAAAGTAGGCAAAATCATAGAGACAGAATGTGGAGTGGTGGTTCCTGAGCAGGCGATGGAGGAGGGGATAGGGAGTTAGCGTTTGGTGGGTATAGAGTTTCAGATTCACAAGATGAAAAGTGTTAGGGAGGTGCATGTGATGGCTGCACATTATGAATGTACTTAGTACCAGTGACCTCTATACTGTACTTAAAAATGGTTAAGATAGTCAATTTGTGTTATGTGTATTTTATTTACAAATAGAAAATCATTCCCTCTCAAATGGGGAGTTTCTGGGAAACACACACACACACACACATAACGTGTATTCCTAATGATTCTGTGGGTTATGCCTCGCTGACCCACAAGTTCAGGCTGGCTCAGTTGGGTCTGGGTCTGGGTCTGGATGGCCTCAGACAGCTTCAGTCATCTATTTTGGCCTCAAACGAGGCATCTCTCCACATGGTCTCAAGCCCTTGAGCAGGCCAGCCTGGCCAATGGTGGCAGTCACAGGCTGGCCCCACCCACAAGCATCTTTCACGTCCCTGATTGCATTATGTTGTTGTGAACTTGCCCAAAGCAAGTCACCAAGTCAAGCCCAGATTCAAAGTCTGGGGAAATAGATTCAGCCTCCCGATCAGAGGAACCAAAACATCACCTACCAGAAGGCAGGCATTCAGGGTGGGGGGAGCTTGCAGGCACACTGGATCCAGCACACGACAGCTTAACTCAACTATCACCACCCTCCATCTCCCTGTCTGCTGCTGAAGTTCCAAAAATGCTCCAGTCTTCCACAAATGTTGCTCCCTCTGCCTGAGATGCTGTTTCCTCAGCTCCTAGGAAACTCATGTATCTTTCAAAACTCTTTCAAAATACTTCCTCTGAGAAGCCTTCTCTGACTACCCACTCCAGGCATCTAGCAGGCTGAGTTCAGGCCTCCTCTGCTCTCCCTGCATCTCCTTCTCATCCCTCTCACAACACTTGTCACTCTGTGATGTGTACCCCTCCGACACCCACTAGGAGTCTCGGAGCCCAGGTTTGGAGCAGCTTCTTAGAACTAAAATGCCTAGAATAAAGCATTAACTCAGTAAATGCTTTGGGGGATGGGAGGAAAAAAGGGAGGGAGGGAGGGAGTTGGAGAGAGAAGTGAATGAATGAGGCTTAGGTGAAAGGGTCAGGGTAGCCAGAGGTCAGATGCCAGGCCCAGTCAGGTGACAGCTGCCCAAAGACCCACTGCCCCTAGCATAAAACCTAGGGAATATTTTCCCACAGGGGAGGAAAACATTTACTAGCTAACAACAAAGTTAACGACTACCTGCAGGGATGCTGCCCAGGAGACGGCAGGTACCCAGGATTGATGACAGGCTTGACCTGGTCCAGGTGAGGTCAGGGGAGGTGATATTTTATCTGAGACTGAGAGATGAGGGAGAGAGGAGAGGAAAGAAAGGGCAGCATGCATGTTGCCTACTGAGGTGGGGGAGGCAGGGCCTGTCCGAGGAGCTGAAGGAAGGCCTTGGAGCTACCACTCAGAGAAGGAGGCAGGAGGGCACTGCATGAGGCTGGGAGAATGGGCAGAGCCCGAGGGGTTCTTAGGTCCTGCCCAGGAATCCTGCACAGCTTAAAGACAGCTGTGGGGAATGGGGAGAGGCTGAGTCCCAGCCCTAGAGGGCCTGGGGTCTCAAGAGGAAAAGCAAGGTAGCAGCTCAGATGCCAAAATCAGGGGCAACAATAAGGAAAATGGCAGATGCTCCTCTACCACCTACTGCTCCAGGCCAGGTACGGTGCCAAATGTTTATTCATCCAGTCTACACAACAACCCAGAGGGGAGTGTTATCTTATTATTCTCACTTAACAGATGAGGAAACTGAGTCATTCAGAGAGGCTGAGTGACTTGACCAAAGTCGCCTAGCTAAGAAAGTGGTAGAGCTTGGCTTCAAACACAGATCAGGTTCCAACAGCAGGGTCTATGCTCTTACCCATTATCCTCTCACTTGGTTATTAGACAGTCATTGAACCAGCACTCCTTAATCACTTTGTGGATGCAGATACTGCCCTCAATGATGAGGATACAACAGGAACAAAAGAGACTCGGTCTTGATCTCTTGGTACTGCTGCACCAGTTGGCCAAGAAGTAAATCACAAACGTCAGAGAGGGATGTGTGCTATGTGCAAATGAAGGCGCACAGTGCAACAGAAGTGATGGTGGAGGATGCGGGGACAGAGCTGGATGGGTGTCTGGAGAGCCCCTAGGAGGAGGTGACCTTTGTGCTGAGATAATGCCATGAGAGGATGAGGAACATGAGCCTCCCAGGGAGAGGAGAGAGCAGGTGCAAAGGCCCTGATGCAGAACTGCATTCTGTGTAATTGAGAAACTGAGTGTATGAGTCAGTGCTCACATTGCTATAAAAAATTACTTAAGGCAGGCGCAGTGGCTCATGCCTGTAATCCCAACACTTTGGGAGGCCGAGGCAGGTGGATCACTTGAGGTCAGGAGTTTGAGATAAGCCTGGCCAACATGGTGAAACTCCATCTCTATTAATACAAAAAATTAGCCGGGTGTGGTGGTGCATGCCTGTAATCCCAGCTACTAGGGACACTGAGGTGGGAAAATCACTTGAACCTGGGAGGTGAAGCTTGCAGTGAGCTGAGATTGTGCCACTGCACTCCAGCCTGGGTGACTGAGTGAGACCCTGTTTCAAAACAATAATAAAATATAAAGTACTTGAGACTGGACAATTTATAAAGGAAAGAGGTTTTATTGGCTCACAGTTTCACAGGCTGTACAGGAAGCATGGAGGCTTCTGCTTCTTGGGAGGCCTCAGGAAACTTACAATCATGGCAGAAGGCAAAGGGAAAATGGGCACATCTTACATGGCCAGAGCTGGAGGAAGGAAGGAGAAGGTGGGAGGTGCTACACACCTTTTTTTCTGAGACGGAGTTTTACTCTTGTTGCCCAGGCTGGGGTGCAATAGCTCGATCTCGGCTCACCACAACCTCTGCCTCCCAGGTTCAAGCAATTCTCCTGCCTCAGCCTCCCAAGTAGCTAGGATTAAAGGCATGCACCACCACGCCCAGCTAAATTTGTATTTTTAGTAGAAATGGAGTTTCTCCATGTTGGTCAGGCTGGTCTGGAACTCCCGACTCAGGTGAGCCACATGCCTCAGTTTCCCAAAGTGCTGGTATTACAGGCATGAGCCACCACGCCAGGCTAATGTTGTATTTTTAGTAGAGATGGGGTTTCTCCATGTTGGTCAGGCTGGTCTCGAACTCCTGACCTCAGGTGATCCTCCTGCCTCCGCCTCCCAAAGCATTGGGATTACAGGCATGAGCCACCATGCCTGACCAGTGCTACACACTTTCAAACAACCAGATCTCGTGAGAACTCACTCACTATACAGTACCAAGGGGGATGATACTAAACCACTCATGACAACCACGGCTTCATGATCTAATCACCTCCCGTCAGGCCCCAACTCCAACACTGAGGATTACAATCTGATGTGAGATTTGGGTGGGGTCACACATCCAAACCATATCACTGAGCAGAAGTCAGTGGAGTGGAAACAGTGAGTGAGGGCAGAGGACAGGAGACAAGGTCAGAGGGACAGGCAGGGGCACATCCAGTGGGCCTTGGGGCTATATGTGCTGCCATCCTCCACGTGCCCTCCAGACCCATCATCAGCCTCCTGCCAGGAAACTGACCTGAGTGGATGGCATCAACAGGGCTCCTGTGCCCTCCTGTGCCCCAGCCTCTCTGGGTTCTGGATGCACCAGAGGAGACCAAGGAACAGGAGTAGAGAGAGGTTGGGTGTTTATTCCCTGGCTCCCTCTCTCTTAACCACAGCCACAATGGCTTTCTGTCTCTCCTGAGGCCCCAGCTCCATCCTGTGACCCCTCTTCCGAGGCTGCAGCTCTCTCTGAGGTCTGGTAACAGCTTCCTTCTGGACTGGGATGGAAACGGCGCCCCTCCCCAGCTCACTGTTGCCAGCCCCCAGTGGCCTCACCATCCCCTGCTGGTTTCCTGTAACCCTGCCACATCTTGGTGAATTGCCTCTACTACCCTCCCTTCAATCACCCTCTCCCATTGGTCCTCGGCCGTGTGCTAAGACCCTGACTGATAGCGGATACTCCTTGATGAGCATTCAGATTTCATTTGAAGTGCAATGGGGAAGCTGCTAGAGAGTTTAAACTGGGGAGGGACTTACTCTGCTTCACCTTTTATGAAGAACTTTCTGGCTGCTGTAGAAATGGATGGGAAGAGAGGACAAGAATAGACAGGGGACATATTGGGGACCATTGCAGAATCTAGGCACTTATAATGAAGTTTGGTCCAAGGTGGAGGCAGTAGATACAAGACCCAAGCCAGATGGGTCCTTCAGATAGTAACTTCAGCTCCTGAACCTGTGGCCCCTGAGGATCTTGTCCAGGGTTCTGAATTCCCCCAGTGAAGGGGAGCTGCTGGGTACAGAACCAAGATCCCCCCAAGGCTGAGGCAGGGTTAGGGGAGCTCAGTGTGGAGGGAAGGCTCCTTGGGGTAGTGAGCCGCCTAGGATTCAAGAAGGATGGATGGAGCAGGGCATGAGTGGAGCCAGCAGCTGCTCTGGGCCTGGGGCAGAGCTGCCTTGAGCAGGGATGTCGGGAAGCCCATCGGTCCCACAGCTCTGTGAGGTGCTCAGACACTGACCCAGAGCCATAATCCTCACCCTTGCTCTCCATCGAATTGCTTCAGTCTCCCTGTGATTTGCAGGAAGTTGTGGCATGGGGCAGGACAGAGACACCACTGGTCCTCGGTCATCTCACAGTGAGCAGAGCCCAACCAAGCTCCCATGATCTGCCCTGCAGCCCCCATCACACTCCAGTCCTAGAGTGGTGGGGTTGGGGCATCTCTGGCTGGTGTGCAAGCCAGGAAGTTTGGATGTCTTTTCCAGGCTGGCCAGTTTTGTGTGAAGGAGGGATTCGCTGTGAGATGCTGGGCCAGTCACTTAGCCCCTCTGAGCCTCACTTTTCTCATCTGGGAAGTGGGGTAACACCTACCTCCCAAGCTGTGGTAAGCCCTGAGTGAAATGCTGATATAGTTTAGATATTTGTCCCCAACCAAATCTCATGTTGAAACGTAATCCCCAGTGTTGGTGGTGGGGCCTGGTGGGAGGTGTTTGGCTCATGGGGGCAGGTTCCTCATGAATGGCCTGGGCCGCCCCCTCTGTGACAAGTGAGCTCTCCCTCTTAGTTCACAGGAGATTCCAGTCATTTAAAAGTGTATGGCACCTCCCTCAGACTCTCTATCTCTTGTTCCTGTTTTCTTGCCATGTGACCTGCCTGCTCCCTTTTTGCCTTCCACTAGAATTGGAAGCTTCCAGAGCCTTCCCTAGAAGCAGATACTGGCACCGTGCTTCCTGTCCAGCCTGCAGAACCATGAACCAATTAAACTTCTTTTCTTGTAAATTACCCAGCCTCAGGTATTTCTTTAGATCAATGTAAGGACAGCCTAATACAGATGCCAAGGCCGAGTGCTGTGCCTGGCCCTCTGCAGCTGCACCACATGAGTGAGCCCATCCCTCCTGCAGTGAGCTCGGCACTGACCATCCTCCCAGAACCCAGCACTCACGTCATTCTGCCTTCAGTGTTCCCGCAGGCCTCCATTCCCCCATCAGGACCATCAAAGCATCAGGTGGGCAGCCAGCATGATCCTTTCCAGCTCGTACAGTAGGGGCCTTTATTTCTCTGCTGAGCAACAGACTCGTAGCCCCAGTCTCTCCCCACTGCACCCCCAGCCTCATGAGCCTACTGGTTATGTTGGGGAGATACCAAAGCCCCCCCTGCCCTACAGCTGTGGCAGGAGAAAAGACACACAGTTGGCCAAGGACCTGCTGCGTCCCTAGCCCTGCGCTCACAGGAGCTTCCCAAGTTCTATTTGTTCTATTTCTTCTGAGACTGTGCGTGGGCAGGAGTGGGGCAGGAACCACAAGGAGGCACTGAACATGCCGGCCACCCCTGGGAGCAGGACGCTCACCTGGAGACCCAAGTATAGATCCTGCTGGGCACACACGTGAGTGCTAAGTGACAGCAGCCACCAGATCTTTGGCCTGTCAGCACCTGGGAATAATTACAGTCCTAAAAACAGCCCTCATTATTTCTCCCAGGGCCCTGGTGCCCTTTGGAAAAACGGATGTTTCCTGCCAGATCGTCCCCTGAAGCTGCGTTTGTCACAGGCTACTGTGTAAATCCATGTTTGGCCCATTTTTAAAAATGTGATTTATCCACTTGACTGGCCTTAATGATCCTTCTCCAAACTCTCATGCGGCTGATGTCGGGAGCCCGGAGAGGAGCCATAAAGCATCACAGGGGAGCGGCCTGGCTGGATCCAGCCTGGGGCTCTGAGCTCCGCTTGCTGCCCTAGAGAGCCAGCATGGCCAGTACGGGCAGCCGAGGGGAGGGGGCGTTCTGCTGGTGCAGCAGCCATTCAGGAACAGCGAGGGAGAGAGCCCGGGATCTGGAGGAAGGCTCAACTTGAAGCTTATTCACCCCAACAAGGCTCACTGTGGTTCTACCCTGTGCAGGCCTGTGGGGGGCCCGGGCAGCAGCTGTGAACAGACAAGGTCCCTGCACCCCAGGAGCTGACACCGTGGAGTGGGGAGGCAGAAAGAGACAGGTAAACAATGCATCAGCAAGACTATTCCAGGTAGGGACAGGTGCAGCAAAGAAATCAAAACTGGGTCACACTATTGGGGTGGGGAATGGGCAATGCCCATCAGATGCTGGGTCAGTGAAGCTCTTTCTGAGAAGGGAATATTTGAGCTGAGACCTCAGTGGGAGATGGAAGACAAAGCAGTTAGCTTTGCCTAGTGGGATCGGGAAGGTTCCAGAGAGGAGACCCGATCTCATGGTGGATGTTTAGAATTAGACCAGTTGGGAGAGGGGAAGTGTCTTCAGGATATTCCAGATGGGGCAACACAGGAGCCAAGGCCCACAGCAGTGCAAGTTCGTAACATGTTGAGGGAATGTCTACTGTGACCAGAATGGGGCTGGAAGCTTCCTGGGGCCAGCATGTGACAGATCCCAAGTCCTCTGCTATAGAAAGAACCCTCTCCTAAGACATGGGGAACCCTCTAAAGAGGTTAGGCTCTGTGACTTCTAAGGCCCCTTCCAGCTTTCAATTTCCATAAACCAAGCTTGCAAAGGCTGTTGGCTTTAGTTGAGTGAAAAGTGAATGCAAATAAACTTTTTAAAGTTAATAAACTTGTTAAAAATAGATCTGGGGTGTCATGAAGTCCTGGAGTTCACAGAGACCAGAGCTGGTAGAGGAGATCGAACCTTAGTAGCCCAGGGCCCCTCACACTTGGCTGTGCACAGATGGACACAGGCCAGGGCAGGGTTTCCATTCTCCTCCAAACCAGTCACTCTCCCTGCACCCTGCCCACCCACCACAAGTGCCAGCAGCACCCAGAGGTTCCCTGCTCTTCCCCTGAATCCTGGCCCAATCCCCTGGGGTACAGTCCCAGAAGGCCAGCCCCTGCACACACACACACACACACACACACACACACACACACACACAGAGAGAGAGAGAGAGAGAGAGAGAGAGAGCGAGCACAAACCAGGTCAACCTTCTTCCTCTTCTATTTTAAATCAAGCAGCCATTACACCCTTTGGGAGAACAGGCTCATTTCTCTTCCCAGCTCACTAAACCAGTAGGACCCTGCGACTCTCACAGCAGGCGACTGGAGAAAGTTTTCTAGAACTTCAGACCCTTTGATGGAGAAGTCAGCCTAATAAATAATTGAGACGTCTGGGTTTCCTGAGAACTATGAGTGGCGGTGTCCCAGTTCCTCCAGCAAAGCAGAGCTTTGGAGCGCTGCTGTGGAGCTGAAGAAAAGCCTTTACTTAAAGATGAGTCAGGAAGGGAGAGGGCTGTATGGAAAGGGCTGGAGGCGGCCAGGGGAGGTGGCTGCGGGAGCACTGGCCTCTGGTGAGCACTGCATGCAATTAGGCAATTCATGATCAGAGCAGTGCTCTGCACTCAGACCTGGGTACGAAGCCCGTTTACATAATACAAGGTCAAAAGCCCAGCTCATACTCTCTTCCAAATGGCCAGTCGGGCGGAGAGGCCACACCCAAGATAGTACCACCACCCAGCCAACGGACCCACAGGACGGAGAAGCCTTTCCCCACCCAGCATGCATTCATAACCCACACACACCCCTGCATGGCCACCACGACCCCCTAGAAGGGCGCTGCTTGGGGGGGCTTGAGCCACGTGCCTGTCCCTGCACCAGTCACAGCAGCCACTTGGATGGGAACTTCTGATTGGTCACTTCCAGGTCACGTGCTCACTCCCATGCAGGAAGGGAGGTGGTTGATTGGCAACCCGACCGAAATAACCTGGACTATGAAGGAGCAAACAGGAAAGAAATGAAGGGCTTTTCGCAGACTGGAGAGAGGAGGGATTGTTACTGGGCACTTGGCAGGCATTCAAATGCCTTCATGCTCTGGCCCCAGGCTGCCTACGCAGCCCCTTCCAGCCACACCCCTCCTGCACTCAGCCCCGCTCCTCTGAATGTCTGCAGGGTCGTCAGTGCTGCGCGCTCGCTCCACCGCAGGTCTTGCTCACGGGCTCCCTCTGCCTTGGGTGACTTCTACCACCTGCGCAGCAAACCCATCACAGTCTTGGGTGTCACCTCCTCTCGTAAACCTTCAACCCTGCCCCCTGGCATGCTGTGCTCGTTCTCCCTCTGTTCACAGTCCCCTGCCTAGCTACCCCCACTCCCTGCCCTGGAGAACAGAGATTTAATCTTATTCTCTGCTGTTTCACTAGTGCCTTGCACATTCCCTGGCACACTATCAGCTCGACGAATGTCTTTAGAATGAATTCATTAATGAATGCATTGCAGTTATTGGCAGAACAGATCTTCTGTGTATCTGGCAAGAGCAGCTGCGCTCCATGTGCTGTGGTTTAAGTCGTCTTGGGGAGATGTCCTTGTCCCAGATTATATTCCGAATAGGCGTCCTAAGAGTACTTTCTTCCCTTCTCTGACTTTGCTTTCCTCATGTGTGAAATGGGCTCCCTGACCTTTAACGCTGGTTCCAGTCCTGTAAGTCATGGAAAAGACTAGCCTTGGGAAACACGGGGACAACCTGGAGGACTCTGGAGAGACAGAAGAGCCCTGGGAGCCTGGCATCCTGGGAGGCGTAGGGGGCTGGGATGAGAGAGGTTTCCAAGCATGTAAAAGTGAAATCCTGCTGAATTTACACTTTTGCTAATATTAGAATACTGTCAGATACTTCTGAAACTTAAAAAAAAAAAAAAAGCATTTCTGAGTCTTGAATTAATCTTTACACTTTCACAGGGAAATTTAGATCTGTCTTTGGAAATAAAATCTCGTTAATAAAAACTGATCGTAATTCTGGGCACCTTTGCATTTACTATGGGAAGAATTGTTTTGCTAAAACAATTAATAATATAAACAAGAGGAGAAGTGAAAGTATTTACCCTGCTAAAATAATGAGCAAAGCGTTTGCAAGCCTCTGCACAAATTCGTGAGTCTGGAAAGAACCTCAAGATCCTCAAAACTGTTCTCCTCTCTCTAATCCCACCCTGTGCCCAAGTGAGGTCTCAGCACTGTGATCATAGGTAGTAAGTAACAGTTATAAAGGACCTACTGTGTGCTGGAAACTTTTAATCCTCACAATTCTACCTCCAACTTCATCTCCTGCCGCTCTCCCCACCTTACTGTGCTTCAGCCGCATAAGTCTCTTCTGGGTTCTGAGCTCATGCTCAGCTAGTGTCCACCTCCAGCCCTTTGCATGTGCTGTTCCTCCCCCACGCTCTCTTCCCCACAGCAACCTTATGGTTGGCTCCTCATCATTCAAGGCTGAGTGCAAATCTCACCTCCTCTGGGAAGCCCTCTCTGATCATCCTGTCACATATTTCCCTCCTCTTGTCCATCAGGCCTCAATCCTGCACATCAGCAGCAGCTATTGCCTTAGTAGCTGTCATCATGGATTGAAATCAACCTGTTTATTGATCTGTTTACTTACATCCCACGTCCCCCTCCAGAATGTGAGCTCCTTCAGGGCAGAGTCTTTGTCTACTGTTTTCACAATTGCCTTCCCACTGTCCAAAACAATGAATTTCTGTCTCCCCAAACCCCAGCCTTGCCCATGGTGCTTTTCAATAAATGCTTATTAAACTAACAGATGGATACATAGGAAGTGCAGTGAACCCAAAATAACTCAGAATATATCATGAACCAGTCATGAGGGTTATCTTCGCCTCATCCAACAAGTTTTCCTGGGTCACTTGAAAGGTCACAAAAGGTCTGTCTGTTCTATTTAGAGGAGTGCCTTGCTTTCTGGACATCTGTATTCACAGATTCATCACCTAAAAGGGATGTCAGCCATTACATAAGATCCTAAGCTCATTTCACAGATGAAAATACTGAGACTCAGAAAGATCGGTAGATCTTGTGTGGTGTCAGAGATGACAAGAAGGACAAGAAGCCAGCTCACTTGATCTCATATTTGTGCCTAAAGTACTTTAGAGGTGCTTTTAGAATCTTCCATCTGTCACAAAAATTGGCACAACTTTTCTGGGGACACTGTAGGAATAATAATAAAATAATAGTAGAGTAGCCGAAATGTCTTGAGTGAATTAAACAGTGTAGTAAACACTTTAAACAACCTAAGGGGGTAAGCACCATTGTTATCTCCATTTTCCAGATGAGGAAACTGAGGCACAGACACCCAAAGTATTTTGCCTATGGTCATATAGTGAACTGATGTTGGGGCAGAGGCAGCCTGGCAGTGAGCATCAGAAGCATTTGCTGTGACAAATCCACTCCTGCAGATGTCTCCTAAGGAAAGATCCTGGCCCAGGGGACACGGCGAAAGGATAAGGAAAAGAGGACAGAGGGGCACAGGGGCTGAAAAGGCAAAGTGGCTCAAGGCTGTCCGCGAGTGAGGGGAGGTGCAAGCCTCCTGCCCTTTGTGGGGAACGGGTCTGAGGACAACACCAGGACCCAGACTCCCTGCCTCCAGTCCCTCACCCAGAGCAAGGACATGCAAGGGACGCTGGAGCACCTTCTGCAGGAAGGCTGGTGTCAGACCTGCCTTCTCACCTCACCTGGCTCCATTTACAGAGACATTGAAAAGCACCTAAAGCTAGGCTGGGAGCGATGGCTCACTCCTGTAATCCCAGCACTTTGGGAGGCCAAGGCAGGTGGATCACCTGAGGTCAGGAGTGCGAGACCAGCCTGGCCAACAGGGTGAAAATCTATCTCTACTGAAAACACAAAAATTAGCTGGGTGTGGTGGCATCCACCTGTAATCCCAGCTGCTGGGTGTGGTGGCAGCCACCTGTAATCCCAGCTGCTGGGGAGGCTGAGACAGGAGAATTGCTTGAACCTGGGAGGCAGAGGTTGCAGTGAGCCAAGATGACACCACTGCACAGCTCATCCCTAGGAGGTCCAGCAACAGAGCGAGACTTCATCTCAGGAAAAAAAAAAAATACTCAAACCCGAGATCACTGAGATTTCTTCATCCTGAAGTTTCTATTGAAAATCATTGTCTCTCACTTTTCTTCCCTCCCACCCAAAATATCAAGTATGTCTTTCCTAGAAACACTTAATAGAGATAAAGGGTATTAAGGGAAAATTTTGCCCCATTAAATAGTCACCTAGAGCGAATGGGAGTTGCCAGGTCCTCATGGGGCGCATCACGTCCTCTCCCTTCCCCATCCTGTTCCTGCCTGCTCCTCTTCCCACTCCTCAGAGGCATCCCTGGGCACTCAGACACTGGGGGGATTCACATGTTTTCCAGGGCTCCTGCCAAGGTCTGCTTTCCAGAAATCCAGTTCCCACATGAACCTGGCCTGAGGTTGCCAGTGAAAGGTTCTGAACTTCTGGAAAGGAACAGGGAGGAATCCCCTGGAGAGAAGGCAGAAGCCCCTCAGGCCTTGCCCTGAGATGCCACCAGCACCTGCTTGATGGTGACGCCCTATCCTCTGGGCCTCCCAGGCCACAAGCTTTGCAGTGCCTCGAGGCAATGCCAGGCTCTCTGTAGGTTAGCAGGGGAAGGTCAAAGCAGGGTCAGGAGCCTCTCATGCAGAGAAGCCATGACCCTTAACTATTCAAAAGCACAGCTCATCCCTACAAGGGCTGGTCAGGGCTGTGGAGGGACACCATCCTCCTCCTGGGATCTTCATTGCTCTGGCTTTGGAATTCTCTGGAAACTTGCCCTGGCCCACAGGCAGGGCCCACTCTAGTTACCCTTCCTAACAAGAGCTTTCATTAGCTGAGCATCTACTATATGCCAGACACCATGCAATGAATTAACACTCTGTATATTAGGGTAATCATTGCGAGATTGTCAATTTCATAGGCTGAAACTGTAGGTTGAAATAGCTACAACTTTCTATCATTCAACCTAATACATTCTCCTATTTCATCTTCACAATAACACTGAGATGGAGATCAGGATCCTCATTTGATGGGTGAGAAAGCAGAGGCTCAGGGAAGCAGCCAGAAGTGGGCAGTCAGAATCCACGTGCACGTGGGCCCCATGCTAAGCCCAGCTCTCTCTGCAAGACCTCACCATCCCTCCTGCTGTCTTCATTCCTCCTCTACTTGCCCTGTTCCTGGGGCCTGTGGCGCTCACCCTCACCATGGTGCCTTTGCTCCTGCTGGG